>NW_026590305.1:523293-614491 GCF_907164565.1 Psammomys obesus
GACATTTGTTCAACCATGTTTGTAGCAGCTTTATTTGTAATAGCCAGAAGCTGGAAACAACCCAGATGCCCCTCAACTGAAGAATGGATGCAGAAACTGTGGTACATCTATACAATGGAGTATTACTCAGCAATGAAAAATAAGGAAATCATGAAATTTGCAGGTAAATGGTGGGACCTGGAAAGGATCATCCTGAGTGAGTTGACCCAGAAGCAAAAAGACACTCACGGTATATACTCACTCCTATAAACATACAATATAGAACAAACCCACTAAAAGCTGTACATCTAAACAAACTAAGCAAAAGAGAGGACCCTAACTAAAATGTTCAATCCCCATCCTGAAAGGCAAAGAGGATGGACATCAGAAGAAAACGAAAATAGGAAACAACCTCGGAACCCGCTACAGAGGGCCTCTGAAAGCCAGAAGAAAACAGGAAACAACCTTGAAACCTGCCACAGAGGGCCTCTGAAAGCTTCTGCAGTATAGACTGTCAAAGCAGATGCTGAGCCTGATGGCCAACTGATGGGCAGAGTGAATGGAATTTTATGTAAGAAGTGGGAAATAGTAAGAACTGGAGGGAACGGGAACTCCACAAGCAGAGCAACAGAACAAGATAATTTGAACACAGGGAACTTCCCAGAGACTCATACTCCAACCAAGGACTATTTGTGGAGATGACCTGGAACCCCTGCACAGGTGTAGCCCATGGCAGTTCAGTGTCCAAGTGGGTTACATAGTAATGGGAAGAGGGACTGCCTCTGACATAATCTGATTGGCCTGCTCATTGATCACTTCCCCCTGAGGGGGGAGCAGCCTTACCAGGCCACAGTAGAGGACAATGCAGCCACTTTTGATGAGAACTGATAGACTAAGATCAGAAAGAAGGAGAGGAGGACCTCCCCTATCAGTGGACTTGGGGAGTGGCATGCATGCAGAAAGGGGAGGGAGGGTGGGATCGGCAGGGGAGGAGGGAGGGGCTTATGGGGGGATACAAAATGAATAAAGTGTAATTAATAAAAAAAAACAAGGAAAATAAATAAATAAATAAAAAGGAGGAAAAAAAAAAAAGAAAGACAAATGGGATATGCATTGAACATATGACAGAAGTCTACCGCAGAAGGCATCTGAAAGACTCTACCTAGCAGTGTATCAAAGTAGATACTAAGATTCATAACCAAACCCTCGGCAAAGTGCAGGGAATCATATGAAAGAAGGGGTGTTTGATGTGGAAAGGATAGGAGCTCCACAAGGACCAAACATATCTGGGCACAGGGTCTTTTCTGAGATGGACACTCAACCAAAGACTATGAGAGGATAAAACCTAGAACTTCTGCTCAGATGTGACCCATGATAGCTCAGTAATCAATTGGTTTCCCATAGTAAGGGGAACAAGGACTATTTCTAACAGGAACTCAATGACTGGCTCTTTGACCTCCCCACCTCCCAAGGGAGGAGCAGTACTGTTAGGCCACAGAGGAGGACTTTGCAGCCAGTCTTAAAAATAGCGGACAAATTGGAGTCATATGAAAGGGGAGGAGGTCCTCCCCTATCAGTGAACTTGGAAAGGTGCAGGGAGGAGATGAGGGAGGGAGGGTGGGACTGGGGAGGAAATGAGGGATACATCTGGGATACAGAATTAACAGAAGGTAACTAATGAGAAAAATAAAATTAAAAAAAAATTAAAAAAAAGAAGATTACAGGCTCCAAGTTCCAGAAAATATTTTCAAGAAAATCATAGAAGAAAATCTTCCCAACTTAAAGAAAGAGATATCAATAAACATAAAAGAGGCATACAGAACACCAAAAAGACTAGACCAGCAAAGAAACTCCTCACATCACGTTATACTCAAAACAAAAAATCTACAGAACAAAGAAAAAAATATTAAAAGCAGCAAGGGAAAAAGGACAAATAACGTATGAAGGGAGACCTATCAGAATCACACCAGACTTCTCAACAGAAACTAGTAAAGCCAGAAGGGCCTGGCAGATGTCATGCAGTTTTAAAGGGACTATAGATGCCAACCCAAACTAATATAGCCAGCAAAGCTTTCAATCAACATAGATGGAGAAAACAAAATATTTTATGACAAAACTAAACTTAAACAATATCTACACAGCAACCCAGTCCTACAGAAGATACTAGAAGGAAAACTCCACTCCAACGAAAACAACTACATCCAAGAAAACATAGGATATAGATAACTTCACAGCAAAGAATTAAAAGAAAACAAGCATAGAAACACAGTAACACCACCAACTCCACAATAAAAGGTACTAACCTGCTTTGGTCATTATTATCTATCAACATCAACGGACTCAACTCTCAAATAAAAAGACACAGACTAACAGAATGGTTGCAGAAACAGGATCCAACATTCTGCTGCATCCATGAAACACACCTCTGCAAACAAGATACACTACCTCATAGTAAAGGGCTGGAAAAATGGTTTTCAAGCAAATTGACCCAGAAAACAAGCTGGGGTAGCCTCTAATAAAATAGACTTTCAACCAAAATTAATCAAAAAAGATGAGGAGGGGCACTTCATTCTCATCAAAGGAAAAACCCACCAGAAGGACATCACAATTTTGAACATCTATGCCCCAATACAATAGCACCTATATTTGTAAATGAAACATTATTAAAGCTTAAATCACACATTGATTGCAACACCTTAAGAGTGGGAGACTTCAACACTCCATTCTCACCAAGGGACAGATCATCTAGACAGAAGCTAAATAGGGAAATAATGGCACCTACAGAGATCCTAAATCTAATGGACCTAACAGATGTCTGCAGAACTTTTCACCCAATTTCAAGAGTATGCCTTCTTTTCAACACCGCATGGAACCTTCTACAAAATAGAGCATATAGTTTGGCACAAAGCAAGCTTCAACAGATAGAAGAAGACTGAAATAATCCCTTGTATCTGAGCTGACCACCATGGACTAAAGCTGGACCTCAACAACAACAGAAATAGAAAAAGCCTACACATACATGAAAATTGAACAACTTGCTACTCAATTAGAGCTGGGTTAGGGTAGAAATAAAGATAGAAATTAAAGACTTCCTAGAATTTAATAAAAATGAAAGCACAACATACCCAAACTTATGGGACACAATGAAAGCAGTATTAAGAGGAAACTTCATAGCACTAAGTACTTTCAAGAAGAAATTTGGAACATCTCATACAAGCAACTTAATGGCTCACTTGAAAGCCTTAGAAAAAAAAAAGAAGTAGACACACCCAAGAGGAGTAGACAGGTGAAAATATTCAAGTTCAGGGCTGAAATTAATAACTTAGAAACAAATAGAACAATTCAAAGAATCAATGAAACCAAGAGCTGGTTGTTTGATAAAAATCAACCAGATAGACAAACCCTTAGCCAAACTAACTAAAAGGCAGAGAGAAACTATCCAACTCAGCAAAATCAGAAATGAAAAGGGGGACATAACAATAGACACTGAGAAAATCCAAACAATAATTAGGTCTTTGGATAGGACAGGAGCTCCACAAAGAGAGCACAGAACCAAAAAATCTGGGCAGAGGGGTCTTTTCTGAGACAGATACTCCAACCAAGGACCATTCATGGATCTAGCCTAAAACTCCTGCTCAGATGCAGCCCATGGCAGCTCAGATTAGAAGTGGGTTCCTTAGTAAGGGGAACAGGGATTGTCTCTGACATGAACCCAGTGGCTGGCTCTTTGATCACCTACCCCTTGTAGGGGAGGAGCCTTGCCAGGACACAGTAGAAGACAATGCAACCAGTCCTGATGAGACCTGATAAGCTAGGGTCAGATGGAAGGGGAGGAGGACCTCCCCTATCAGTGTACTTGGAGAGGGGCAAAGAAGGAGATGAAGGATGGAGGGTGGAATTGGGAGGGAATGAAGGAGAGACTACAGCTGGGATACAAAGTGAATAAAGTGTAATTAATATAAAATATAAACATTTAATAAAAAATAATAACTAGATCCTACTACAAAAGCCTATATGCCACAAATTTTTTAAATCTAAATGAAATGGACAATTTTCTTGATTGACTCAATTTATGAAAATTAAATCAAGCTCAGGTAAACAGATTAAATAGTCCTATTTCCCTGGAGGAAATAGAGGCAGTAATCAAAAGTCTCCTTTCCATCTGGAAACTAGGGGCAAACTTCATTTACATACTAAAGGAAATTAGGGCATTTATCCTAATTCCTAGCGTTTATTAGCATTGACTTTAAAGTCCTCATTAGCAACTCCCTGATATTCCTCTGCCCCATGATTGAGCTGCCTGCCTTACCTTGGTCTCCGTGGGATGGGCGTTCATCAAGAAGCATTTTTTTTTTTTACTTTGGCATCTGGAGCTCCAAAAGCCAGCACTTTTCATGTTGTCCCTCATTTCCAGGGTCCCTGTTAAGGTGCCACCTGACCTGACCAGTGAGCTAGTCCAACAGGGTCTACCTGGAAAAGGGAGTGGAAATGATAGGGGCAGAGATGTGAAGAATGAGGACCAAGACAGGTTTCTGATCAAGGTCCCAGTTTAGTGAACTTGCAAACAATACTTATAAAGTAAAGGGTTACAAGCAGCATCTGCATCACCTGACAAAACATCTGAGAATTCACTCAAGGTTACACAAAGTTTGCTGTCTGGTTCCCAGGGTTGCATGGAGCTTGCTATCTATTTCTCAGGCTGCACTGAGACTCCACTGCAAAGACTGCCAAGGACAGTCTTTGAGAAATGGTACTTTAGATTATACCTATATCTGCCGAGGCCAGGAGGCAAAATTCCATTTATCAGACTCCTTCACCTTCCAAAAAAAAAAAAAAAAAAAAAAAAAGCCCAGGCCAGATGATTTCAGTGCAGAATTCTACCGGACCTTCAAAGAAGAGCCAACTCCAATTCTCTTCAAACTATTCTGCAAAATAGAAACAGAAGGAACATTAACAAACTCATTATATAAAGCCACAATCATCTTGATACCTAAACCACAAAAACCCAACAAGAAAAGAGATCTTCAGGGTTATCTCTCTTATGAGATGAAGTAGGGAGGGTGGGATTGGGAGAGAATGAGGGAGGGGCTTCAGCTGCGATACAAAGTGAATAAACTGTAATTAATATAAAAATTTAAAAGTAAAATAAAAAATGGCCATGCTACTGAAAGTAATCTACAGATTTAAAGCCATTCCAATCAAAATATCAAAACAATTCTTTACAGACCTTGAAAAAAAATCAATCTCAACTTCATATGAAAAAAACATAAAAACCCAGAATAGCTACAATAATCCTATACAATAAGAGATTTTTTGGAGGTTTCTCTAGCCCTTCAAGCTGTACTACAAAGCAAAAATGACATGGTATTGCCATAGAAACAGACTGGTTGTTCAATATAATTGAATTAAAGATCCAGAAATAAATCCACACACCTATGCACATTTGATTTTTGAAAAGAAGCCAAAATCCTACAATGAAAAAAAAAAAAAAAGAATTTTTCAACAAATGGTCTAATTGGATGTCTGTATGTAAAAACTGCAAATAGATCCATATTTATCACCCTGTACAAAACTCAAGTCCAAGTGGATCAAAGTCCTCAACATGAAACCAGACATACTTAATCTGTTACAGGAGAAAGTTTGAATCAGCCTTGAGTTCACTGTTACAGGAGACAATTTCCTGAACAGAACAACATTAGCTCAGGCTCTAAGATCAACAATTAAGAAATTTGAACTATTGAAACTGAAAAGCTTCTGTAATGGTAAGGATACTCTCAACAAGAACAAAATGCTACCCTACATATTGGAGAAATTCTCCAACCTTACATCTGATGAAGGGCTAATATACAAAATATATAAAGAACTCAAGAAACTAGATATCAACAAATCAAATAATCCAATGAAAAATGGGGTACAGAGCTAAACAGAATTCTCAAGAGAGGAATATTAAATGGCCACGATGCACTTAAAGAAATGTTTAACATCCTTAGTTTCCAGAAAAATACAAATCAAAAAAGACTCTGAGATTCCATCTTAAACCTTTCACAATGGTTAAGATCAAAAACTCAAGTGACAGCACATGCTGGTGAGGATGTGGAGAAAGGGGAACAGTCCTTCATTGCTGGTGGAAACTTGTACAACCACTGTGGAAATCAATCTGACACTTTCTCAGAAAATTGGGAATAGTTCTACCTCAAGACCAGCTATACCACTCCTGTGTATATACCCAGAAGATGCTCCACAATATGACAAGAAAATTTGCTCAACTATGTTTATGGCAGTTTTATTTGTAATAGACAGAAACTGGAAACAACCCAGATGCCACTCAACTAAAGAATGGACAAAGAAACTATAGTACATTTACACAATAGAATACTATTCAAGTATTAAACAAAAGAAAATCATGAAATTTGCAGGCAAATTGATGGAACTAAAAAAAAAAAATCATCCTGAGTGAGGTAAACCGAGACCCAGAAAGACACATGTGGTACGTACTCACTTGTAAGTGGATAATGGTGATATAATACAGGATAACTATACTACAATTCACAGACCCAAAGAAGCTCCGTAATAAGGAGGTCCCAAGGGAGGACATTTTAATCTCACTCAGAAGATAAAATAGAATAGACCTAGGAAGTTGTTGAAGAGAGGAAACAGGATAGGAGAAGGAGTGCTGAGGGAAATGAGGGTGGGATTTTCATATGGGGAGAGTGATGGCAGGAGGATGGAGGGCTTGCAGAGAGAAGCAAAACTATGAGTGAGGCATTCTCTGAAACAAGCTAGAGAATTACGACAGGGTAGGCTCTTGGGAGGATATGGTGTGACTATAATTGAGACCCCTAATAGCAAGAGTACTGGAGACTGAAGAACACACCCTCTAACCAGACAGGACTCCTAGTGGAGGGAGAAAATACCAACCCATCCACAAAAACTTTGACCCAATTTTACCCTGCCTACAAGATGTGCAGGGATAAAGACAGAGTAGAGACGGAGGGAATGTCCAACCAATCCCTGGCCCAACCTGAGACACCAGGGAGAGGGCCAACTCCTGACAGTATTGATGACACTCTGCTTTGCTTGCAGAAGGGAGCCTAGCTAACTGTTCTCTGATAGGTTCTATCCAGCAATGGATTGAAACAGATGCTGAGACTCACAGCCATAAATTTAGAGTTCCCCTGGGATTCTTCTGAAAGAGTGGAGGGAAGGATAGAAGAATCTGGAGGGGACAGGAACACCTCAAGACCAACAGAACCAACTAACCTGGGCTGGAGTGGGGGGGAGAGGCTTGTGGAGACTGAAACACCAACAAAGGAACATGCATAGAAGACTGGACTTAGGTCCCCTATGTACATGTACTCAATAGGCAGTGTAGTCTTCATGTATATACCCTAGGAAGGGGAGCAGGGGATATTTCTGACAAGAACTCTGTTGCATGCTTTTTGATCACTTTCCCTTGGCAGGACTGCCTTACCAGAACACCTAAGAAGGGGATGGGTTCAGTCCTGTTGTGACTTGCTGTGCTGGGGTAGGTTGGAGTGGGTGAGCTCCCCTTTTCTGAGTGTGAATGGAGAGGGAATAGTGGGAAGAGGGAGGAATGGTGACTTGGAGAAAAGGAGGGATGGGCTAGGATTGGGATGTAAAGTTAATAAATTAATTAATTAACAAAGAAAACCAAACTTCAAAATAATAAAAAGTAAAAATAAACTGAAAAGCTTCTGTAAAGCAAAAGAAACTGTCGTCAGAACAAAATGACAGCCTACAGACTGGGAAAGGATCTTCACCAACCCTGTATCTGACAGAGGGCTGATATCCAGAATATATATAGAACTAAAGAAGTTTAAAAGCAATAATTCAAGTAATACAATTAAAAATGGCATACAGAGCTAAACAGAATTCTCAGTAGAGGAATACAGAACAGCAGAGAAACACTTAAAGAAATGCTCAGCCTCCTTAGCCATCAGAGAGATGCAAATCAAAACGACCCTGAGATTTCACCTTACACCCATCAGAATGGCCAAGAACTGATGAACTAAAAGTGTGTGGCACTGAATTTTTATTTTTTATATTAATTACACTTTATTCTTTTTGTATCCCAGTTGTAGCCCCTTCCCTCATTCCCTCCCAATCCCTCTCTCATCTCCTCCCATGCCCTTCTCCAAGGGCACTGATAGGGGAGGTTCTCCTCCCTTTCCATCTGACCCTAGCCTATCAGGCTTTATCAGGACTGGCTGCATTGTCTTCCTCTGTGGCCTGGCAAGGCTGCTCCCCCATGAGGGGGAGGTAATCAAAGAGCCAGTCACTGAGTTCATGTCAGAGACAATTCTTGTTCCCCTTACTAGGATACCCACTTGGAGACTGAGCTGCCATGTGCTACATCTGAGCAGGGGTTCTAGGTTATATCCATACATGGTCCTTGATTGGAGTATCAGTCTCAGAAGACTCCTGTGACCAGATTTTTTGGTTCTGTTCCTCTCCTGGTAGAGTTCCTGTCCTCCATGAGTCTTACTATCTCTCTCTTCTTTCATAAGATTCCCTGAAATCTGCCCAAAGTTTGATTATGAGTCTCAGCATCTGCTTTGACACACTGCTGGTAGAGTCTTTCAGAGGCCCTTTGTAGTAGGTACTTGTCCTGTTTCCTGTCTTCTTCTTTCAATGCCCATCCCATCTGTCTTTCTGAGTGAGGATTGATCATCTCACCCAGGGTCCTCCTTCTTCTTACCTTCTTTAGGTGTGCAGATTTTAGTATCCACTTCTAAGTGAATATATACCATGTGTGTTTTTCTGCTTCTGAGATACTTAACTCCGGATGATCTTTTCTAGATCCCACCATTTGCCTGTAAATTTCATGACTTCCTTGTTTTTAATTGCTGAGTAGTATTCCATTGTATAAATGTACCACAGTTTCTATATCCATTCCTCAACTGAGGGACATCTGGGTTGTTTCCAAGTTCTGGCTATTATGAATAAAGCTGCTATGAACATGGTTGAACAAATGTCCTTGTTGTGTACTTGAGTATCTTTTGGATATATGCCTAGGAGGAGTATAGCTGGATCTGGAGGAAACGCTATTCCTAATTGTCTGAGAAAGAACCAGCTTGATTTCCACAGTGGTTGTACAAGTTTACATTCCCACCAGAAATGGAGGAAGGTTCTCCTTTCTCCACATCCTCTCCAGCATGTATTGTCACTTGAGTTTTTGATCCTAGCCATTCTGATGGGTATAAGATGAAATCTCAGGGTCATTTTGATTTGCATTTCTCTAGACTAAGGAGGTTGAAGATTTCGTTAAGTGTTTCTCTGCAATTCAGTATTCTTAAATTGAGAAATCTGTTTAGCTCTGTTCCCCATTTTTTAATTGGATTACTTGATTTGTTGCTTTTTCACTTCTTGAGTTCTTTATATATTCTGGAAACTAGCCCTCTCTCTACATGTAGAAAAATGCAAATAAATCCATATTTATCACCCTGCACAAATTAAAGTCCAGGTGGATCAAAGACCTCAACATAAAAGCAGACACTAACTAAGTTAGAAGAAAAAGTGGGGAAGAGCCCAGAACTTATTGGCACAGTAGACAACTTCCTTAACAGAATACCAACAGCACAGGCTCTAAGATCAACAATCAATAAATAGGACCCCATGAAACTGAAAAGCTTCTGTATAGCGAAGGACACTGTAATCAGAACAAAACGACAGGCTACAGCCTGGAAAAGGATCTTCAGAAATCAAATTTTATCCTCATGTTTTTTTCACAGAGTAGTTCAGTATCTGTAAGATGCCTCTGAGTAGGGTCCTCAAAATAGAGAACATTTCCATAATACCCCCCCCGCGTTATTCTGTAACATCTATAGAGATTCGTTCTGTATTCTTCTATTAAGATATGTCACATTATCTTGGGATTTTTTTTTTTTTTTTACAAAAGATGTAGGCTCATCTCCCCAAACCTCTAATGGTTCAGCATGTTCAGAGAAAGCGCTTCATCTACCCTTCTCTCTATAAATTGTGTTAGCTCTCCATCAAAACCACCATACTTATGGTTGACTTGGTTAAAATTATTTCTCTTTTCTTTCAGATCCTCCCACCCCTATACCTTCGAGAGGAACTAGTGTAGAAATGTATATGTTCTACTTTTTCACTTAGCTTTTCCTAGCACCCTCAGTCCTTCCTCTGAGTCACTTACTGTAAAGCTTTTATGTTTCTACATTAATCATTCTACAGCCTCAAAATAAAATGTGGGAACACAAATGTAGTGGATATTTAGCATTATTTGTGGGAGTGATAGTCCTTCATGTTATCCAATGTAAAGCAAGGGCACAATTTAATCTTGAATTTTTTCACATGGAGATATTCTTGAATAACCAGGATAATATATGTCTTAGTCACAATGTAGCAATATTAACTACTTAATTTATTTTATAGTATGTTAAGGTATTGAAACTAAAAACTAAACTCATTCAGTACTGAAGGATGTGTGTGTGTGTGTGTGTGTGTGTGTGTTTGTAGTAATTTAAATTAAGTGGAAGAATTTTTATATTTTTAAAAAATGTTAAACAAGAGAAACTCAAGTTCATTTCAAGAAAGAGTTGTCTAGTGTTTAGATATGATTAAATATGTATATGACATATACATATATATATAATATAATATGATATGCTTTTGTATTTTCTAATATGAGTATGGATAAGGAGTTATTTATGAGGAACAGGGATAAGTAAAAAGCAGCTGTATTATCAGAAAGCTTAGCCACACATGGGTACTGACTCCTGAAGACTGAAACCCTGCATCTCTGTGCAAATGAAATCAGCTCGGGTCTAAACATCTCTTACTTTCAATTTGGCTCATCAGAATCACCATCCCTGGCAACTATGTGCTCTTTTTTATACTGTTGGTAGAGCTTGCAAGAATCTTCCAATATTTTGTTCTCCTAGACTTATGATTTTTTTGTTTATCTCATGTTTACCAAAGAGACTCCTAAGTTCCCCTCCCCCGACCAGAAAAAATATTTAAATTTGAAGGGAATGTAGCAGCAATTCAAAGAAACATGCAAAACAACACATGGTCTCCATCTGTTGCAAAGAGAAACTTCCTTGATGAGGATTGGGTTCTCCAGTTATTTTGGGGTATAAAAAAAGTTTTAGAATGCAGTTAGGAATTATACTGGTCTAGTAAACTGGCAGTAGAAGCTTTTCCTCTAAGATCTACATGTAGCATGCACAGGCCAGTGGAAAATCACCCACCCCTGGCCTGTCCTGGAACCTGGAATTTGGAAATTCCCACCCCTGTGACTTAGATTAATGGCCAAACAATACTTCTAGTCCACTGTACTTTTCTGCTAGTTGACTGCACATGTCCCAAAAACCCTACAAATCCTGCCCTCTTCACCCAGCCATCTGCTGCCTCTATTCCCTTTCAGAAGCAGCTGCCATTCTTTGTTTCCCCCCCAAAAAAAATCTTTTGTGTGAGGTTTTTCATGTGGTAAGATTACCTACTGCATTTCTCAAATTCTGATCGCTAAAATACCCTTGTGCTGAAAACCCTTTCACTATGACAGTAAAAGCCCTCGAGAGTTGGCTAGATTTCAAACACCAGGTGTGATTTTTCTCTTGTTTAGCTGTTCTTAAGTCTACTTTGACAACAAGATATAAAAATATCTTGTTACCACAAAGATATCAATGCTACTATTGTACCTTCGGGGTCATAGTTGTTAATAGGCATTACAGGTGGGTAGTGCAAAGCTTGACTCTGGAAACCTGCCTGGGGTGCCAAGAGAATAAAGAAATGACAGTTACACATACAGACAATCTGGAGTCAGGTGGACTGTGTTTTCTCTCATGAAAGACATCAACTACTCAACTACCTATAACCTCAGCAATTTTATTATTTATAACACATGGGGAAAGTTTTAACTATCGTATGTATAAGGTGTCTTTAGAGGAGAAAACTGCAGTCGCAAGTTTTTGTACACATGTGTCAATCATTCTCAAACACTTCTACTTGCAAATAATGCAAATATGTGCACTCTGACGTGAGGAAAGCTTTATCAACTTCTGAACCACACCTCAAAGGAAGGCTTTGTCAAATTTCCATGGGTTTGATGGATTGTTTTTTGACTTCGCCATACCCAAGTCAACAGTTCATATTCTCTCAGGACTATATTTGCTCTTTACACACTCACTCAAGGCTTTCCCAGCTTACCATATGGTAGGACTAAATTCATTGCTTCTTCCCTTGGCAATTTTTTATGCCACCTTCTGGTCCTATGAAACTACTCCTGAGGTAGGAGTTTTTTCAGATCAGGTTGAATCTGAATCATCTGAATCGTCTGCATCATGTCCTATGTCTGAGGTGTGTGTTGTCTTCAGCCATAGGGATTTATTTTCAACCTCTGCACAGCCAAAAAATAAAAACTTCAAAGGGAATTATCTCACACCTACCACTAGATTGGTGGAGTTTTGTGTTTGGTTGGTTTTGGATTTGTTTGTTTGCTCATTTTTTAATACTCTGTGGCTCTTTGGAGGATCCCAAGGCACTGGGCTGTCCTCAGCCATATTTAATATGTGATCACATCTGACCTAGGGTTATTTCATTCAGTTTGTCATTGTTTTTACAAAATTATAGAATAAACCACCTCAAGTAACAGGAGTTGATCTTTGGCAACATCTGAAGATGTTTCAGTCCACAAACAGTTAACTGTCTTGTTTGCATTTGTAGAGGCAGAGTGGAGTAGTGGAAGGTTACAATAGGACAAATTTCTTATCTGTCTGGAAGCTAAGAGAGGCAGGAAAGGGTTAGAGATAAAAGGACAAACTTCAAAGATTTAACCCACAATGTCCTATTTCCTTCAAGTAGACCTCACCTCCTAATAACCTCTAACAAATGAACTCATTGATGAGGTCATCAAAATCATATACCAATCACTACTCAGCATTCCGCTCAGCAGGGCAGTAAGCCTTCTGCACATAAGAACTGCAGAGCACATCCATACATACTACAACATTGTTTCTCAGTATCTTAGTGACAGTCACCACAGTGTGAATTTGCTATGAATTGCTCCTGCTGCCATCTCTGTTTAACATTGGAGTGTTATTTTTTTCTTTTTTTATTAACTACCTTTCATTAGCAATATGTCTTTTTTTCTTTTTTTAATTTTTATTAATTACAGTTTATTCACTTTGTATCCCCCCTGTAACTCCCTCCCTCCTCTCCTCCCAATCCCACCTTCCCTCTTCCCCACATGTATCCCTCTCCCAGTCCACTGATAAGGGAGGTTCTCCTCCCCTTTCCTCTGATCCTGGTCTATCAGGTCTCATCAGGAGTGGCTGCATTGTCTTCTTCTGTGGCCTGGCACGGCTGCTCCCCCTCAGGGGGAGGAGATCAAAGAGCAGGCCAATCAGTTCCTGTCAGAGACAGTCCCTGTCCCCATTACTATGGAGCCCACTTGGATCTTGAACTGCCATAGGCTACCTCTATGCAGGGGTTTCAGGCCAACTCCATGAGTGGTTCTTGGCTGGAATATCAGTTTCAGAAAAGTTCCCTGTGCCCAGACTTTTTGGATCTGTTGCTGTCCTTGTGGAGTTCACATCCTCTCCAGGTCTTACTATCTCCCACTTCTTTCATAAGATTCCCTACACTCTACCCAAAGTTTGGCTATGAGTCTCAGCATCTGCCTCGATACCCTGCAAGGTAGAGCCTTTCAGAGGCCCTCTGTGTTAGGCTCCTGTCCTGTTCTCTGTTTTCTTTCTCCTTTTCCTCCGATGTCCATTCTCTTAGCCTTTCTGAATGGGGATTGAACATCTTAGGCAAGTCCTCCTTCCTGATTAGTTTCCTTAGGTGTATAGATTTTAGTATGTTTATCCTATATTATATGTCTAATATCCACTTATGAGTATAAACCCGTGTGTCCTTCTGCTTCTGGGATACCTCACTCAGGATGATCTTTTCCAGTTCTCACCATTTACCTACAAATTTCATGATTTCCTTGCTTTTTATCACTGAGTAATATTCCAATGTCTTTATATTAAAATTTTCCCCATTCAAAATTCTGTTGTTCTTTCTCTCTCTTACCTGAAACTCCCATTGATCTGGGTAGATAAATGAAGATTGTTTCCCTATAGCAACCATTTCCAAGATTCCATTACATGAAGACTTTGTTAGCTAAGAGCTGCAGTTATTTATTTTAGATAGTCTTTCTTGTCTCTTGTATTTTATATTCAGAAATTCAATGTCATCTCCTCCCAAGAAAACACAACAATAAGAATGGAAACAAACCCCTTTCCCTTTTTATATTGATTTATCTCTACTGATCTTATCAGTCTCATATACAAGTGGAGAATGATCATATACAAACCTTATAGATCCTGAAGATCAAATTTGCTTCATCAGATTTAGGGCCAAATGCCTCAACCTGATGAGTCATGTTAATTTCCACTTAAGCAGGCTCACCTTAACCAGGCTCTAAATACATCCAAAAGATCCTTGGAGATTTTCCAAATAAAACATGATTTTTTTTCTGTCAAGTTTTATAAAAGGTCTGCCTTAGAATGAACAGATTGTAAAGAGGATTTTCAGGATACTTATCCATGGAATATGATTATCTAGCAAAATCACTTTTTTACGTTGCATCCATACAAAAAAAAAAAAAACCTGATAATTATTTTAATAACATTTCTCTAGAGGGAAACTAAACCTGATACAATTTGATGCCAGAGAAAGGTCATGTTAAATGCCAACGTTTGTCCTTCTGAACAGATGAATTTAATACTCAATGTCCTCATATTTACAGCTGTAAGAAGATAAATAGAAAATAACTGTCCATAAAATCTAGGATGGAAAGGTACCATTAAGTATCTAAAAAAAATAACATATGTCTTTCAATATTCAGGTTCCATAATGACGTTAGGAGGGCGATGATGGTGCCACTACTCAGAGTCCATGTGTAACGAGGCATGTGCTACGTTTCCTTCCTAGCTGTGCATCTACATGTTCTTGCCAGCTATAATCACTAATAACCTTCTACTGCTACTTATATGTACAAATATAGATTTGTGGTTGGAGTCAATTCTTAGATTAACATTTCATACTTATTCATACTTATTCACTGGTCTCCTAATAAATTTATTTCCTAATAAATTTTTAGGGAATGTAAGTTTCAATAGGTATCCATAAAATAAAAACATGAAGGCATCAAAATAGCTATTAATTACTAAAAAAACTTCCAAGGGTTATTTTTTTCTACTTGATTAAATATGACTTCTTAGCTAAGATGACGACTTGTAAATCCAAATTCAAATATTCCTGGGCTCAAAAATCCATGTAATTTATACAATGCCATGTTTTTTGTATATAATATTTTTTAAGCTTTGATACCCACGGAAACAATGAGTATTAGTGTCTTTAATTTTACTAAAAATGTAGGTTAATATACAAAGTAATAGGTTTTGTCATAGCATCAACATACACATAGATCATTGTTATTTATTCTAGTATTCAGGGTGATGTTATATAATATTGTTGCTTGGCAACCAAAGATTCTGGTGAAATAGTTGAAAATGTGCCTCATATTTGACTATGTATATACAGACTTTGGATGTTTGTATTTCACACACATTTTCTACTACATATACTTGATTTCTGGATTTGCAAAGATTACACACATGATTGTTTTATATTTTGTTATTTGGTAAGCATGAAGATGTTATCCAAAACCAGGAAAGAAGGCTTCCAAGTATAACATCTGTCCCGTTGGCAATGCCTTCCCTACTTTCCAGTTTAGACTTTTATTTTTGGACTCAGCTCTTCATAGACAGAATGAATTCATGACTAATTTTTTTCTTTTTCTTCATTTGTAGAATTAACTAAATTTCAAGTCACATGAAATATAAATAATGTGTCTTTTAAAAGTTTTAAAAAAAAAAAGCTCTTTTTACATGCTTCTGTATTTCCAATATAGAGTGAAGCCCTGTTTTATGATCTGTGATAACTGGAATAAGACAGATTGTGCTTGCCATCTCCCTCCCATATATATGCACTGTGTGGCTGAATGCCACTACACCTCCTGCCTGGCTTAGTTTTCTGCCTGGAAACATGGTTTCTTCCTTAATTAAGACTCCTCATGGTAATAGTTTTCCTTACTGTGAAATTGCCTCAGGCTTCCCTTACTAGGGACCTCTGTGGGTCATATTATTATAAATAAAGTTTTTATATTTTACAAAATTAGAGTCTTTCTGGAAGGAAATTGCATGCCTCTCTATCAATGTTTAATCTTACAATCTTAAGTGTCTTATACATTGGTATACTCTTTACCATGTTTATTAAAATTGAGTTATTTCATCACAATAAATTATACCATAGAACAGATTTGAGCTTTATTTTAGCTTACCAATATAAATTTCTAAATTTGAAAAATATCAGATACACTTATACAATACAACTTTAAAAATATGCACAAACAAGTAGATTCAGGTAGTATGTCAAAATTATATAGAAAACTAAAAAAACAAAATGCTAAAAACAAAAGAATACCCAGAAATATTTAAGCATTCCTGTAGTAACTGATGATGATGTTGATGATGATAATTCAAGAAATGGTGACAGTAAGAAGAAAAAGAAAACCATGGGCCAGTAAGGTGACTCGGCTGTTGAAGATACTCACCTTGCAAGTCTGAAGACAAATATTCAATTTCTGAAACCCTTATAAAGGTAGAGGAGGAGAAAAGAACTGAATCCACAAAGTTGTCCTCTAACCTCCGTACTATGGCATATGTACCCACCCCATAGCTGCCCCCATCTCACACACAATACATTAATAGCACATGAAAATTTATAAGTAGAAAAAAAGAAAATATGTATCCTTGTTTCAGGGAGCTTTTATAACAAAAAAGCTTTGTGTAAATCAGAAAGTTAGTCTAAATAATAAAGGCAAATGATATGATTGGAACAAAAGAATTCAATCTAGAGATAACAGCCCCTGAATATATAAATATTATATGTTAGATAAATTTGTATATGTCTCATAACCTACTTTGGTTTAATTCTTAGCACACAATTCCCTTACTATTAGTTTCTGGTTTTGAGGAGCAGACTATGTGCCTTCCACTAAGTCTGTGGTAAAGAGTTATGATCTTAAGCCTAGTAAGAAGAACACACACACTTAGTAACAAAGCCTTGACTTCAGTAAAAATACATTTGCTCCACAGTTTTACATAACCCAAATAATTCAGAGCATTGTTCTGTTTTAAGATATTTTGAAGAGAGTTTAGTAACGATATCGACACCTTCTTGTGTGCTGTGGGGTAGATATACTTCATGAGGAGCTTGATCACACTATTAAATAGCATAAATCAGGCTCAGTTCAATTCATAAGCAGATTAAGACAGTTCATCTAATCAAAGCTTTAACAAGAAGCACACTAATAAGCAGCCAAGAACAGCTTTGATATCATATCTGCCTGGGCATCATGACCTGGAAACACTTAAAAGTAATTATTTTATGCCAACTTTCACTCTAATTACCAATTAAGAAATATGGTGTAGAAGGTAGAACAATTAAGACTAGTCCTGCTGAAATATGGACAATCAATACATATAGAAAATAATTATCATGTGAAAACATAATAAAACAGAAGAAATAGAAAAAGTTTTAGACTAATAGAAGAAATTTTATTCATTAGACATGAAAGCTGAGTACCAAAGTGATCACTTTCTTACAGGTCTCTGAGAAAAAGTTCAGGGCATTCTGCGTTTTCTAAATGCCACAGAGATGGACCTGATTGGTTCTGAAGTGTCACTAAATTGACAAACTCACATAGGAATGCTGTTTTAAAATTCAGATTACCATTTTCATTCCTTGTCTCATTCACAAAGTATTATTCCCTGCTCAAAGGCTAATTTTATGAAACTTGTTGCTGATTAGGAGACCTGTGAGAGCCTGAGAATGATCACATTGTGAAGCTAAAAATGATCAATTTTAAATGAACAAATAATTGAAAGAAAGAGCACTTCCATTCACACTGTAGACAATACTATGGTCAACCAATCCCTTGGTACTTTTTAAGATAATCTGTTTGAAAATGCAGTTATAATAGGATTGTTTACATATGTGGCCATCCCATCCTTATTTTAAATATTAATTCTTCTATATTTTTAAAATAAACTCTTATGGCCTCTCTACTTACATAAACACATTTCACTAATGGTACACTGCTTGTAAAACTGAACAGATAACCCACTCCATCTATGTTTTGAACCTTCTCTGCCTTTTTTTATAATTTTTATTTTTTATATCACAGGTTATTTACTTTGTATCCCATCTGTAGCCCCCTCCCTCATTCCTTCCCAATCCCACACTCCCTCCCTCATCTCCTCCTGCCCCTTTCCAAGTCCACTGATAGGGAAGGTCCTCCTGCACATCCATCTGACCCTAGTTTATCAAGTATCTTCAAGACTGGCTGTAATGTCCTCCTCTGTGGCCTAGCAAGGCTGCTCCTCCCTTGGGTAGAGGGAGGCCAAAGAGCCAGCCATTGAGTTCGTGTCAGAAATAGTCCTTGTTCCCCTTCCTAGGATAACTCACTTAGATACTGAGCTACCATGTGCTACATCCGAGCAGGGGGTCTAGGTTATAAGCATACATGGTCCTTGGTTGAAGAAGCAGTCTCATAGAAGACCCTGTGCCCAGATATATTTGGTCCTTGTGGAGTTCCTGTCATCTCCAGGTCATACTAACTCCCTCCTCTTTCATAAGATTCCCTGCACTCTGCCCAAGGTTTGGTTATGAGTCTCAATATCTACTTTAATACACTGCTAGGTAGAGTCTTTCAGAGGCCTTCTGTGGTAGGATCCTGTCCTATTACCTGTTTTCTCCTACATCCAATGTCCATCCTATTTGTCTTTCTAAGTGAGGATTGATCATCTTACCCCAGGTCCTCTTTATTTTCTTTGGGTGTATAGATTTCAGTATGTTTATCCTATCTTATAGGTCTATATAAGTGAGTATATACCATGTGTACCTTTCTGCTTTTGGGATAACTCACTCAGGATGATCTTTTCTAGGTCCCACCATTTGCCTGCAAATTTCATGATTTCCTTGTTTTTAATTGCTGAGTAGTATTCCATTGTGTAAAAGTAGCACAATTCCTCAACTGAGTATCCATTCCTCAACTGAGGGACATCAGGGCTGTTTCTAGGTTCTGGCTATTAAGAATAAAGCTGCTACAAACATGGCTGAGCAGATGTCCTTGTTGTGTACTTGAGCCTCTTTTGGATATATGCCTATGAGTGGTATAGCTGGATCTTGAGGAAGCACTATTCCTAATTGTCTGAGAAAGAGCCAGATTTATTTCCAAAGTGGTTGTACAAGTTTACGTTCCCACCAGCAATGGAGGAGGGTTCCCCTTTCTCCACAACCTCTGCTTTCTTTTTAATTTATTTATTGTTTTGAGAATTTCATACATTAGTGCTGTAAGAATACATTATTTGCACCCATAATCCCCTCCAACTTTACCTGTGTTCCTAGTTCTAACTTCAATTAATAGCCTCTTCTAGTTATATACAAATATACTAATTTTTACCTACATACATGAGGGGAATATATGTAAAACTTATGAAGATCTATATACATATATACATGTAAATATGTATCTATTATCCTCATGGAAAGATCTCCCATGCTCATGGATAAGTAGAATTAAAGTGAAAATGGCCAGCCTACCAAAAGCAATCCACAGATTCAATGCAATTCCCATCAAAATATCAACACAATTCTTTACAGACTTTGAAGGAACAATTCTCAACTTCATAAGGAAAAACAAAACAACAACAACAACAAAAAAAAAAAAACCTAAAATAGCTAAAACATTCCTGTACAATAAAAGATTGTCTGGAGGTATCTCCATCCCTGTTTTACTACTTGTACAACGTGTACATCTCAAGTTGCACTATAGATCAGTACCTTTCTTAATGTTCTTAAATATATCATGGTATAACTCTAAGAAAGTGAAATAAGATATTGAAAAAGGAACTTGAATAAGACACACGAACATGGAAAGATCTCCCATATTTATTGGTCAGTAGAATTAATATTGTCAAATTTGCCACCCTACCATACATAATTAATCTCCAGATAAGTGTAATTACATTACTGTAATCGCCACTAAATTTTCAATACAATTTTTCACAGAAACTGAATAAAACAAGCAGCATTCAACTTCATGTGGAGACATATGAAAACAAGGTTAGGTTCTGAATAATTAAAGAACTTTTGGAAGTCTCAACATCTTAGAATTTAAGTTGTTTTACAAAGCTATAATAATAAAAGCAGTATAAACAAACACACTGATTAATGGAAATTAATTTAAGGCCCAGACATAATTTACTGTACCTATAGATAAGTGAGTTTTTACAAAGGTCTACAACTCACACTCGATAAAAAGGCATTTTTCAACAAATAATGCAGGCCAAACTGGATAGTTACAAATGCAAGAATGAAAATAGACAAAATCTATTACCACCCCACCAAAAAATGAGCACCAAATGGCTCAAGAACTTCAACATAAGATACATTTATCATCTATATAATTTGTTGCCTCTATTTAGATTTCTATTGACCATTCTGTATATGATAGAATAAAAAGGGAAGAGCAGGCTTGATTTCATCGGCATGGGAAAAAGCTTTCTGAACAGGACCAGATACCACAGACACTAAAACCAAAAATTAATAAATGGAACCTCATAAAACTAAAAAGTTTCTGTATGACAAAGGATACCATCATTTGGACAAAAATTGAAGCCTACAAAACGGATAATGATCTTGCCAATTACATATCTGAGATAGGATTAATATCTAGAATATATAAAGAACTAAAACCTAAACATCAAGGGAAAAATCAACCAAAGTAAAAGAGGGTACAGATTTAAGCTGAAAGTTCTCAAAAGATAAAACAAAAATGTCTGAGAAACAAATAAATGTTTATGATCCTTAGCCATCAGTGAAATGAAAATTAAAATTACTTTGAGATTTCATCTTTGTAGGTGTACCTTTTTAAATCTATTTGGTTTTTTACCTCTACCTCCCTTACACACCCGCTCTTGACCGACCCTAGGTAGGAGAGAAAGAAGGTTAGAAGGGAAAAGGGATATAGTCCTCTTTGGACTTAGTTCCTTTGGATAATATCAGTATATCCAGCAGTTCAGCTAACCAGCAAACAGCAAACTCAGCAGCAGGACAAACAAGGAGCCTTCTTCCTCCTCCAACCATCTCCTCAAAGTGTTCGAATTGTCTTCTTCCTCTCTCTGGGCTCTAGTATTTTTCCCGCTCTCAGCATCCTCGGAATTAAACTAAACTTTAGCTGGCAAAGACATGCCGTAAGCTGTGGACAAACTTAAATCAGTTCTATATCCCACTCTTGGGATTAAAACAAAAATATGTTTACATAAAATAACTGAGTTTTTAAAGAAACCAAAACTTCCACTACATGTCCCCATTTTTGTTTTTAAAAACATGGTCTTCTCTCTAACATGAATAAACTATATAAAACAAGAATTATGAGAATCATCAGGTAAGAATTATATTTACAATGTCCAGTCCATTTGTATTTGAAAACCTTGGAAGAGTATTCCAGTATCTCTTCTATTTTGGTGAGCCCAAAGTCCTAACCCTAAATCACTTTGTGTAACTTGCATTTATCAATCGAGAAACGTCTTGTTAGACCTAAAATACCGTTTTAGTTCCTAAACAAATAAGGCTTCCCTCACCGTCAGTTTATTTCTAACCCTGTTTGAATCGGGCCTTAGTCAATATCTTATAATCACATGTTGCTTTTGGTGAAATTATAGAATTTTTAGCTCCAAATAATGTAAGTCGTTCACATATGTTTGAATAACTACAACATTTGGTCAATATCATATTTTTCTGGCAATGTGTATTAACACCAAAACATATATATTTACTGTATATGTTTTTAATCTTAATAAGAAAAACTTTGAGACTATAACTATCTAGTCTTCAACCTATTCAGAGACATTAGAAAGAAATAATAAAATGGCTTGCTTTTAGCTATGTACTATCTGCTTAACCTTGAAATCATATACAAGAGGCTAAATAAAGCTTATTTATGTAATTAACTAAACTAGTATCTAACAAGTCTACAAATAAGATTATAGGTGACTAACTGCTAACTTGCATTAATTAATTAATTAAGTTTGTAATAATAGCTTTTATAAGGCTAGAAATTTACATCATATTTTCAAATGAGCACATTTTCTTATGTATAATACATTAAGCAAAAGTTGAACAAAATAACCTTAGATTTCTATCAATATAGAATAAATGAGTTGCATGTGTACAATACATTAAGCAAGAGTTGAACAAAATAATCTTAAATTTCTGTCAACATAAAATAAATAATGCTTATGTAAAATATTTGAAAGGTAGATTCAATCTACCTTTCATCTGATTATCTTATATCCTCCCCTTATCAGTCTTTTTTTCCTCCTTTCCCCTAATGCTAGATAGAAGAGAAAAAGAAGGATAAAGGAGAAAAAGAAAGACATGCCATATTCTAACCTTTAGTCTGTTTCCTCCCTGACCACGACCAATAGCAACTTATAATCAACCCCTCTAAATGACAGCAAACATCCATAATCCACCAAATGATAGCATCATGTTCTTAAAATTACTTCTTGCTGTCTAGGGTTAAACACATCTTTTGCGGTACTCTAAAAATGTTAGAATATTGGCCAAGTCCCAGGAGAGCAAGCTGTATCTTTTTCTGTCCACTCTCTGTGGGATCACCTAGGCTAGCTCTTTTGCAGATGAGCCGGATTCAAATTCTTGAGAAAACAGTAACTGAGGTAGTCTGTGAAGCTGAATCATCTGGGCTACTTGCTTTGTCTTCATTGTTATCTGTTCTTTTGCTCTGAAAATACCAACACTTTTAAGAGAAATTATAGGTATATTTCTGCACTAACATACATAAGAATATAAAGGTGCACAAATCAACTGAAGAGAATTTTCTGCTCTATGTTTGAGCAGGTGAAAGGCTTCAACTTACTTGCTGTTTCTCTGTGTGCTTGTTACTTCCTGGCTGACCAAAAGAAAACAGCTCATTTTTTGCTGTGGGGCCTCAAAGCTTGTTTGTTTTCTCAGTTTGTTTTCTGATGGCAGGATATTAACTTGTATGTCCATCTTGGATCTGCAATCACTAGTCAAATGACCTCTTTTACAACAGCTTTCACAAACTCCAAGAAGTATAGGCATTTAGTATTGCCAGAAATGGCTAGCTTGCTTCTATGGTCAAAAGGACCATATTTCTCAGAGTCAATGGACATGCCATTTTAAGCTTTGAAGCTTTTAACCTTACAATTCCTTAGTAAATGGCCAAATTCACTGCAATTAAAGCACCAGGTGTTTTGTTATTAGAGACCTCTAACTATGGCTTGTTCTGTGATGTTGGCATAATACTCATGATTACCAATATCAGTTGTGTCTCTTATCCATTTGTTTATTGGTGCTGCTCATCCCTAATTACTCTCTTACATTCAGTATTCGCACCCTCAAATGCCAAGCTCACTATCAACACCTGTATGGCATCAGGGTTTGATATGGCCTTGTTTCCAGCTGAAGCTAATCTCTGTAAGAAGTTTGTGAAGGCTTCTCCAGGGCCTTGTATTAGGAATATTTTCCCTGAATCTTTTCCCTGGCTCCTCGACCATTTCCCAAGCTCTTAAAGCTGCAACATGACATTATTCTATAAGAACATCATCAGATTAGATTTGTTCTTGTAGGTCAACATAATGCCCTTTGCCAAGAAATTAATCATTAACAACAATTATACCCCTTGCTATATTTTGATGTTCTATTTTTGTGGTTTCATCCCTCCACCATTTTAACCATTGTAACTGCTAACCAGCTTCTAGCACAGCTGACGCCAATCCCTTCCAGTCTTGTGGTACACTTTGCTCAAGACTAACCCTTTTGCCTTGTACAGTCTCCTGCCCTTCTCTGCCCCTTGCCTCACAAAGGGTCTCTGGACACCTGGCAGCAAAAGCACATAAGTAGGGCTGAGTGACAAGAGCAGGGAACTCTGGCTCTCAGTTACCAGATGTGAACCCTTTTGTTCTCTCTCAGGCACTTTTTGCTTTTCAAGAACTTCAAACTCTACCCACAAACTCTGTAATCCTTTCTAAAATGAGAGAATTGAGTGACACCCTCAGTGATTTTCCAAACTTTTTAAAAACAGAATACAGGAAGACAAGAAAGCAAAAACAGCAAATCTCCTCTGGGAGAAATTCAGAGAGACCCAGCAGCAGCAGCCTATATTAACATTTTGTTGAAATCCTGAAACAGAATTTTATTCTTTCATAACCTGCCATATCCTCTATGACTTTAGAAAACAAGTTTCCCATTATGTCTAGCCACATCAGGGTTTCTGTTCAGGCACCAATTGTCCGCATACTTTTATATCTACTTCATCTGATTTCTTATATCTATTTCCCTTCCAATCCTCCAACCCAAGGTAGGAGAGAAAGAAGGTTAGAAGGGATAGGGGATGTAAACTTCTTTATACTTAGTTCCTTGAGTCAATACCAATCTTCGTAGTAAGGATATTCAGCAGTCCAGCTAACCAGAAATGCAAACACAGCAAATGCAGCAGCAGTATAAACAAGCAGCCTTCCTCCTCCGAATATCTGCTTGAAGAGTTCTCAAAGTGTTCTCTCAAAGACTCCTTCCAAGTGCCCTCTTCCTCTCTCTTGGCTTTGGTATTCATCTTCTCTGAGATTCCTCAGAATTAAACTAACTGCAGCTGCCAAAATCACACCCTCTCTGAGCCACAGGAAAATTTTTATCAGCTGTGGACAAACAGCAATTCCATATCCCATACTTGGGATTAAAACAAAAACGTATTTATATAACATAACTGAGTTTTTATTTTTTAATTTTTATTTTTTTAATATTAGCTACAAGGACCAAATATATCAGGGCACAGGGTCTTTTCTGAGACTGACATTCAACCAAGGACCATCTATGGATATAACCTAGAACTTTGGCTCGGATGTGGCCCGTGATAGCTCAGTAACCAAGTAGTTTTCCAAAGTAAGGGGAACACGGACTATTTCTAACAGGATCTCAAGGGCAGGCTGTTTGACACCCCCCCCCCCAGGGGAGGAGCAGTCTGTTAGGCCACAGAGGAGGACTTTGCAGCCAGCCCTGAAGGTACCTGATAAAACAGGGTCAAATGAAAGGGGAGGAGGTCCTCCCCTATCAGTAGACTTGGAAAGGGGCAGAGAGGAGACCAGGGAGGGAGTGCGGGGTTGGGGAGGGAATAAGGGAGTGGGATACAGCTGGGACACAGAGTTAACAAAATGTAACTAAAAAGAAAAATAAAATTAAAAAAATATTAGTTACAATTTGTTAACTTTGTATCCCTGCTGTATCCCACTCCCTATTTCCCTCCCAATCCCACCCTCCCACCCTCATCTCCTCCCTGCCCCTTTCCAAGTCCACTGATAAGGGAGAACCTCCTCCCCTTACATCTGATACTGGTTTATCAGGTGTCTTCAAGACTGGCTGCAAAGTCCTCCTCTGTGGCCTAGGAAAGCTGCTCCTCCCTGGGGGGAGAGGGGGTGTCAAAGAGCCTGCCATCGAGTTAATGTCAGAAACAGTCCCTGTTCCCCTTATTAGGGTACCCCCTTGGATACTGAGCTACCAAGGGCTACATGTAAGCAGGGGCTCTAGGTTGCATCCATGTTCCTTGTTTGGAGAAACAGTCTCATAAAAGACCCCTGTGCCCTGATATATTTGGTCCTTGTGGAACTCCTGTCCTCTCCAGGTCATATTAACACACTCCCCCCCCTTTTTTTATTCCCTGCATTCTGCCGGGGATTGGTTATGAGTCTTAATATCTGCTTTGATACACTGCTAGGTAGATTCTTTCAGAGGCCCTCTGTGGTAGCCTCCTGTCCTGTTACTTGTTTGCTCCTACATCCAATGTCCATCCTATTTGTCTTTCTTAATGAGGATTGATCATCGTAACCTGAGTCCTCTTTCTTGTTTATCTTCTTTAGGTGGATAGATTTCAGTATATTTATCCTATCTTATAGGTCTATATAAGTGAGTATATACCATGTGTGTCTTTCTGCTTTTGGGATAACTCACTCAATATGAGCATTTCTAGGTCCCACCAATGGCCTGCAAATTTCATGATTTCCTTGTTTTTAATTGCTGAGTAATATTCCGTCGTGTAAAATACCACAATTTCTGTATCCATTCCTCAACTGAGGGACATCACAGTTGTTTCCAGGTTCTGGCTATTACAAATAAAGCTGCTACAAACATAGCTGAGCAGATGTCCTTGTTGTGTACTTGAGCCTCTTTTGGATATATGCCTATGAGTGGTATAGCTGGATCTTGAGGAAGCGCTATTCCTAATTATCTGAGAAAGTGCCAGATTGATTTCCAAAGTGGTTGTACAGGTTTACATTCCCACCAGTAATGGAGGAGGGCTCTCCTTTCTCCACAACCTCTCTAGCATGTGTTGTCACTTGACTTTTTTATCTTAGCCATTCTGGTGGGTGTCAGGTGAAATCTCAGTGTTGTTTTGATTTGCATCTCTCTGATGGCTAAGGACGTTGAGCATTTCTTTAAGTGGTTTCTCTGCCATTCTGTATTTCTCTACTGAGAATTCTCTGTTTAGCTCTGTACCCCATTTTTTAATCGGATTGCTTGATTTACTGCTTCTTTTTTTCTTTTTTTCTTATTTTTTTAACTTTTTTTATTTTTTATTAATTACACTTTATTCATTTTGTATCCCCCCATAAGCCCCTCCCTCCTCCCCTCCCAATCCCACCCTCCCTCCCGTTTCTGCATGCATGCCCCTCCCCAAGTCCACTGATAGGGGAGGTTCTCCTCTCCTTTCTGATCTTAGTCTATCAATTCTCGTCAAAAGTGGCTGCATTGTCCTCTTCTGTGGCCTGGTAGGGCTGCTCCCCCCTCAGGGGGAGGTGATCAAAGAGCAGGCCGATTTACTGCTTTTTAATTTCTTTAGTTCTTTACATATTCTGGATATCGGCCCACTGTCAGATATAGGGTTGGTGAAGATCCTTTCCCATTCGTTTTGTTTTAGTGACTATGTCCTTTGCTTTACAGAAGCTTTTCAGTTTCATGAGATTCCATTTATCGATTGTTGCTCTTAGAGCCTATGCTGTTGGTGTTCTGTTCAGGAAGTTGTCTCCTGTGCCAATGAGTTCCAATGTCTTACCCACTTTTTCTTCTAACCGAATTAATGTGTCTGGTTTTATGTTGAGGTCTTTAATCCACTTGGACTTTAGTTTTGAGCAGGGTGATAAATATGGATCTATTTCCATCTTTCTACATGTAGACATCCAGTTAGACCAGCACCATTTGTTGAAGATGCTGTCTTTTTTCCACTGAATGGTTTTGGCTTCTTTGTCAAAAATCAAATATCCATAGGTATGTGGGTTTAATTTTGGGTCTTGTATTCGGTTCCATTGATCCACTATTCTATTTCTATGCCAATACCATGCAATTTTTATTACTATTGCTCTGTAGTACAGCTTGAGATCAGGGATGGAGATGCCTCCAGACGATCTGTTGTTGTACAGTATTGTTTTGGAAATTCTGCATTTTTTTGTTTCTCCATATGAAGTTGATAATTTTTCTCTCAAGATCTATGAAGAATTGTGTTGGTATTTTGATGGGAATTACGTTGAATCTGTTGATTGCTTTTGGTAGAATAGCCATTTTTACTATGTTAATCCTACCGATCCATGAGCATGGGAGATCTTTCCATCTTCAGATATCTTCTTCAATTTCTTTCTTCAGAGACTTGAAGTTTTTTTCAATGTGGTCTTTCACTTGCTTGGTTAGAGTCATCCCAAGGTACTTTATGTTATTAGTGGCTATTGTGAAGGATGTTGTTTCCCTAATTTCTTTCTCAGCCCCTTTGTCTTTGGTATACAGGAGAGCTTCTGTTTGTTTGTTTTTTTTTTTGTTTGTTTGTTTGTTTTGTTTTGTTTTTTTTTTTAGTTAATTTTTTATCCAGCCACTTTGCTAAAGGTGTTTATCAGCTGAAGGAGTTCTCTGGTTGAATTTTTGGGGTCACTCATATATATTATCATATCATCTGCAAAGTGATACTTTGACTTCTTTGTGTCCAATTTGTATCCCCTTGATCTCCTTTAGTTGTCTTATTGCTCTGGCTAGGACTTCAAGAACTATGTTGAAGAGATACAGAGCGAGTGGCCATCCTTGCCTTGTCCCTGATTTCAATGGAATTGATTTATGTTTCTGTCTGTTTAGTTTGATGTTGGCTATATGCTTGCTGTATATTGCCTTTACTATGTTTACGTATGTTCCTTGAATCCCTGATCTCTCAAAGTCTTTAAACATGAATGGGTGTTGGATTTTGTCAAATGTTTTTTCGGCATCTAAGGAGATGATCATGTGGTTTTTCTCCTTCAGTTTGT
This sequence comes from Psammomys obesus, assembly GCF_907164565.1. Classification (NCBI taxonomy): domain Eukaryota; kingdom Metazoa; phylum Chordata; class Mammalia; order Rodentia; family Muridae; genus Psammomys; species Psammomys obesus. The sequence goes on from NW_026590305.1 coordinate 551,748, forward strand.
TTATATAGTGGATTACATTGATGGATTTCCGTATATTGAACCACCCTTGCATGCCTGGGATGAAGTCTACTTGGTCATGGTGGATGATACGTTTGATGTTTTCTTGGATTCGGTTTGTGAGTATTTTAATGAGTATTTTTGCATCAATGTTCATAAGAAAGATAGGTCTGAAGGTTTTTGGCTTTTTTTGGGTTTTTTTTTTGTTGTTTTTTGTTTTTTTTGCATAACTAAGTTTTTAAAGAAACCAAAACTTCCACTATACATCTGAAAATAGCAAAAATGGCCAAGGTCAATAATACAAATGACAGCACATAGATTCTGAGAAAGAAATTGCTGGTTAGCACATAAAGTGGTATAGTCACTATGGAAATCAGTATTTCAGTCCTTGGAAAGGTGGGAATGAGTCTCCCTGAAGATCCATTTCATATATACATACCGAAAGGACTCTTTATCTTATTACCAGAGATATTTGTCTTCTCTGCTTATCACTATTTTAGTTATAGCATCAAGAAATCTCAGAAACATCCTAGATGTCCATCAACTGATGAATGGATAATGTAAATATGATACATTTATTCAATGGAATATCATTCAGCTATTAAAAATAAATTATTAAGTTTGCAAGTAGATGGATGTAACTAGGAAAAAAAATCATTCTTAGTGAGGGAACTCAGTCCCCAAAACACAAACACTGTATGTTTTCTCTTATAGGTGGATGTTATCTTTTAAGCTTTTACTATGTGAACTACACAATCTAAATAGCCACAGAATTTAGATATCTAGTAGGGGATAATGGGCAAAGTGAGTATTTCCTGAGATAAGCAAAGGATAATGGTGTTAGAGAGATACAAGTGAAACTAGAATACAAAGATTAAATGGAGAAAATTAAAGAGAAGGATAAAGGAGAAATATTATCAAAACCAGAAGCAATTATATAAAAGAAAAATCGGGTTTCTACAGTGGAGTCACTACATATATCAAACAGACTCCGGGATTAGCATTACAACAACAACAGACTGTAATTTTCACGGGCTTTAATTTCACTTTTTATTATTTAGGCATCTTTGTCTTTTATCTATTTGTTTCATCTTTCCTTTTGTGTTTTGTGTGATATTTTGTTTTTGTTTTATTTTGTTGAAAAACAGAAAGAATATAAGCTCTGTGAAGAAGTTTGTTTCTTTCAATTTCATCGAATTGCACACACACATACATGTTACACACACATACTATGATTATAATAAACTCTGTAACACCATGAGTCTTGCCAATATGGAAAGAGGAAATTCCCCATGTTCCTTCCTCTAGATGAAGAGAGGCAGAGAATTAGTTGCCTTTAGGAATACGTTCACACAGGATGCAGAATTCAAGTGGTTAGCCCTGGACACATGTACATATAAGCAATGTTAAATAGAATCAGGTTGCACTTGTATGTATGTATCTATGTATGTGTATGTATTATGTATGTGTATGTGTCATATATGTTCATATATGTATATGAAGAAGAAGTCATTAAATTTGACGGAGTTAGATATAACCAAACTACATATGTATATATGTATGCATGTATAAAATTTTCAAAGAATAAATAAGATATTTTAAAGTCTTTTTTTAATTTTTTAATTTAATTTTATTTTTTTCTTATCAGTTACATTTTATTAACTATATCCCAGCCGTGTCCCTCTCCCTCATTTCCTCCATATCCCACCCTCCCTCTCTCATCTCCACCGTGCCCCTTTCCAAGTCCACTGATGGGGGGGGAACCCCCTCCCCATTCATCCAATCCTGTTTTATCAGGTATCTTCAGGACTGGATAGAAAGCCCTCCTCTGTGGCCTTACAGGACTGCTCCTCCCTTGGGGGGTGGGGAGGTCAAAAAGCCAGTCATTGAGTTTCTGTTAGAAATAGTCCTTGTTCCCCTCACTATGGGAAACCAATTGGTTACTGAGCTACCACAGGCTACATCTGAGCAGAGGTTCTAGGTTATATTCATACATGGTGCTTGGTTGAATGACAGTCTCTGAGAAGACCCTGTGCCCAGATATATTTGGTCCTTGTGGAGCTCCTATCCTTTCCCCATCATACTAACTCCCCTTCTTTCATATGATTCCCTGTACTCTGCCGAAGGTTTTTGTCATGAGTCTTTGTATCTGCTTTGAAAACACTGCTAGTTAGAGTCTTTCAGATGCGCTCAGTAGACTACTGTCATATGTTCAATGCACATCCCATCGGTCATTCTAAACGAGGATTAACAATCTTACCCCATGTCCGCTCTCTTGATTATCTTTTTTAGGTGTATAGATTTCATTATGTTTGTCATATCTTATAGGTCTATATAAGTGAGTATATACTGTGTTTGTCTTTCTCCTTCAAATTTTGTGGCATATAGGCTTTTGTAGTATGACCTAATGATTGTTTGAATTTCCTCAGTGTCTGTAGTTATGTCCCCCTTTTCATTTCTGATTTTGTTGATTTGGATAGATTCTCTCTGCTTTTTAGTTAGTTTGGCTAAGGGTTTGTCTATCTTGTTGATTTTCTCAAAGAACCAGCTTTTTGTTTCATTGATTCTTTGAATAGTTTTATTTGTTTCTAATTGATTGATTTCAGCCCTGAGTTTGATTATTTCCAGCCTTCTGCTCCTCTTCGGTGTATCTGCTTCTTTTTTTTCTAGGGTTTTCAGTTGGGCCATTAAGTTGTTTGTATGTGATGTTACAAATTTCTTCTTGCAGGCACTTAGTGCTATAAATTTTTCTCTGAGCACTACTTTCAATGTGTCCCATAATTTTGGGTATGTTGTGACTTCATTTTCATTGAATTCTAGGAAGTCTTTAATTTCTTTCTTTATTTCTTCCTTAACCCAGCTGTCATTGAGTAACAAGTTGTTCTGTTTCCATGTGCATGTCAGTTTTTGTTATTTCTGTTGTTGTTGATGTCCAGCTTTAGTCCATGGTGGTCAGATAGAATACAAGGGATTATCTCAATCTTTTTGTATCTGTTGAGGCTTGCTTTATGACCAACTATATGGTCTATTTTGGAGAAGGTTCCATGTGGTGCTGAAAAGAAGGTATACTCTTTTGAGTTTGGATTAAAAGATCTATAGAGGTCTATTAGGTCCATTTGATTTAGGGACTCTGTAAGTGTTTTATTTTCCTATTTGTTTTCTGTCTAGTTGATCTGTCCCTTGGTGAGAGTGGAGTGTTGATGTCTCCCACTATTAAGGTATTAGGATCAATGTGTGATTTAAGCTTTAATATTGTTTTATTTATGAATGTAGGTGCTCTTGTATTTGTATATGATTTTGTATTCCTAAAAATTGAAAGCATGGTGAATGACAGTGTTTCTGGCTTCCTAAATTCTGCCCTTGTAAACCAACAATTCTAAACTCATCACCCTAAGAGGAGTTCTATGTCTTGTGAAAGATACTTAGATTGCTTTAGACATGCTCAGAAATACAGTATAATTATCTTACTTTGTTCTTAAAAATAGTTTCAGTTCATCTGTAAAAATCACAGTAATATCTACAAAATGGTTGGGGTCAGAGAAAGAACTGACAGAGAGGTATTTAGTTAAAACACAATCTCTTTTTACATGGAAAAATAATCAAAACTTTTTATGATACATGAAAAATTGCAAAGACATATGTTTTTATATAATTTTTATTTTTTATATTAATTACAGATTATTTAGTTTGTATCCCAACCTTAGCCCTCATTCTCTCCCAATCCCTCTCTCATCTCCTCCCTGCACCTCTATAAGTCCACTGATAGGGGAGGTCCTCCTCCCCTTCCATCTGACCCTAGTTTATCAGGTCTCATCAGGACTGGCTGCAATGTCCTCCTCTGTGACTTAGCAAGGCTTCTCCTCCCTCGGGGGGGTGGGCAAGGCCAAAGAGCCAGCCACTGAGTTCATGTCGGAGACAGCTCCTGTTCTCCTTACTAGGGAAACCCACTTGGATACTGAGCTGCCATGGGCTACATCAAGAAGGAGTTTCAAGTTATATCCATGCGTGGTCCTTGGTTGGAGAATCAGTCTCAGAAAAGACCCTTGTGCCCAGATATATTTGGTCCTTGTGGAGTTCCTGTCATCTCCAGGTCTTACTAACTCCCTCTTCTTTCATACGATGGGCACTCTGCCCAAGGTGTGCTTATGAGTCACAACAACTGCTTTGATACACTGCTAGGTAGAGTCTTTCAGAGGCCATCTGTGGTAGGCACCTGTCCTGTTTCCTGTTTTCTCCCTCTTCCAATGTTCATCCCATTTGTCTTTCTAAGTGAGAATTGATCATCTTACCCAGGGTCCTCATTCTTGTTTAACTTTTTTAGGTGTACAGATTTTAGTATGTTTATCCTATCTTATAAGTGAGTATATACCATGCATGTCTTTCTGCTTCTGGGATACCTAACTCAGGATGATCTTTTCTAGTTCCCACCACTTGCTTGCAAATTTCATGATTTCCTTGTTTTTAGTTGCTGAGTAGTATTCTATTGTGTAAATCTACCACAATTTCTGTATCCATTCCTCAGCTGAGAGGCATCTGGGTTGTTCACAGATTTGGACTATTACAAATAAAGCTGCTATGAATGTGACTGAGCAAATATCCTTGAATACTTGATCATATTTTAGATATATGCCCAGGAGTGGTATCTTGAGGTAGCAGTATTCCTAATTTTCTGAGAAAACACCAGATTGGTTTCCAAAGTGGTTGTACAAGTTTACATCCCCACCAGCAATGGATGAAGGTTCCCTTTACTCTACATCTTCTTCAGCATATGTTGTCACTTTAGGTTCATTTTTTAATTAAATTTTAATTTTTTAATATTAGTTACAGGTTTTTCAATTTATTTAAATTTATTCATTTTATCTTCCAGCTGTAGCCCCCCTTTCCTCATTCCCTCCAAATCCAGAACTCCCTCTGTTCCTCATCTCCTCCCATGACCCTTCTCTAGTCAAGTAATAGGGGAGGTACTCCTCCCTTTCCATTTGACCCTAGCCTATCAGGTTTCACCCAGACTTTCTTTCATAGTCTTCCTCTGTGGCATAGTAAAGCTGCTCCTACTTCAGGGGGAAGTGATCAAAGAGCCAGCCACTGAGTTCATGTAAGAGACAGCTCCTGTTTCCCTTACTAGGGAGCCATTTGGAGACTGAGGTGCCAAGGGACACATCTGTGCAGGGGTTCTAGGTTATCTCCACGCATAATCCTTGGTTGGGGTATCAGTCTCAGAAAAGATCCCTGGGCCCAGATTTTTTGGTTCTGTTGCTCTCCCTGTGGAGCTCCAGACTCTTCCAGGTCTTTCTATCTCCCTATTTATTTATAAGATTTCCTGTACTCTGCTCAAAGTTTGGCTATGAGTCTCAGCATCTGCTTTAATACTCTGCTGGGCAGAGTCTTTCAAAGGCCCTCTGTTGGCCTCTGAAAGGCTCTGCCCTGCAGACTATCAAAGCAGATGCTGAGACTTATAGCCAAACTTTGGGCAGAGTGCAGGGCATCTTATGAAAGAAGTAGGAAATAGTAAGATCTGGAGAGGACAGGAGCTCCACAAGGAGAGCAACAGAACCAAAATATCTGAGCACAGGGGTCTTTCCTGAGACTTATACTCCAACCAAGTACCATGCATGGAGATAACCTAGAACCCCTGCACAGATGTAGCCCATGGCAGTTCAGTGTCCAAGTGGGTTCCATAGTAATGGGAATATGGACTGCCTCTGACATGAACTAATTGGCCTGCTCTTTGATCACCTCCCCCTAAGTGGGGAGCAGCCTTACCAGGCCACACAATGAAGCCACTCCTGATGAGACCTAATAGAATAGGATCAAAAGGAAGGAGAAGATCTCACCTATCAGTGGACTTGGGAAGGGGCATGCATGGAGAAGAGGGAGAAAAGGAGGGGTTGGGAGAGGAGGAAGGAGGGAACTACAGGGGGGATACAAAGTGAATAATGTGTAATTAATAAAAAAAATTTAAAAAGCCCTCTGTCATAAGGCTCCTTTCTTGTTCCTTGTGTTCACCTTCTTTCAATATCTAATCAGTTTGTCTTTCTGAATGAGGATTGAGCATCTTACTCAGAGTCCTCCTTCTTGCTTAGCTTCTTTAGATGTACAGATTTTAGTATGATTACAGTATATTACTTTTTTAATTTTTATTATTAGTTACATTTTATTAACTCTGTATCCGAGCTGTATCCCACTCCCTCATTCCCTCCCAATTCCACCTTTCCTCCGTTATCTCCTCCCTGCCCCTTTCCAAGTCCACTGATAGAGGAGGACCTCCTCCTCTTTCATCTGACCCTGTTTTAACAGGTATCTACAGAACTGGCTGCAAAGTCCTTCTCTGTGGCCTAGCAGGGCTGCTCATCCCTTAGGGGGTGGGGAGGGCAAAGAGCCTGCCATTGAGTTCCTGTCAGAAATAGTCCCTGTTCCTCTTACTATGGGAAATCAGTTGGTTACTGAGCTACCATGGGCTACATCCAAGCAGAGGTTCTAGGTTATATCCATACATGGTCCTTGGTAGAGAGTAGGTCTCATAAAAGACCCCTGTGCCCAGATATATTTGGTTCTTGTGGAGATCCTATCCTTTCCACGTCATACTAACTCCCCCTTATTTCATATGATTCCCTGAACCCTGCTGAAGGTTTGGTTATGAGTCTTAGTATCTGCTTTGATACACTGCTAGGTAGAGTCTTTCAGAGGCCCTCTGCAGTAGGCTCCTGTCCTGTTACTTGTTTTCTCCTACGTCCAATGCACATCCCATTTGTCTTTCTAAGTGAGGATTGACCATCTTACCCCGAGTCCTCTTTCTTGTTTATCTTCTTTAGTTGTATATTTTTCATTATGTTTATCATATCTTATAGGTCCATATAAGTGAGTATATACCATGTGTGTCTGTCTCCTTCTGGGATACCTCACTCTACAGTATATTTCTAATATCCACTTATAAATGAGTATATACTGTGTGTATTTTTTTGCTTCTGAGATACCTCACTCAGGATGATCTTTTCTAGATCCCACCATTCACCTGCAAATTTCATGATTTTCTTGTATTGAATTTCTGAGTAGTATTCCATTGTGTAAATGTACCACAATTTCTGTATCCATTCCTCATTTGAGGGGCATATGGGTTGTTTCCAGATTTTGGCTATCATGAATAAAGCTGGTATGAAAATAACTTACCAAATGTCCTTGTTGTATACTTGAGCATGTTTTGGATATATTCCTAGAAGTGGTATAGCTGGGTCTTGAGGTAGCACTATTTCTAATTTTCTGAGAAAGCACCAGATTGATTTGTAAAGTGATTATACAAGTTTACATTCTCACCAGCAATGAAGGAGGGTTCCCCTTTCTCAACATCCTTTCCATCATGTGTTGTCACTTGAGTTTTTTATCTTAGCCATTCTGATGGGTATAAGGTGAAATCTCAGGGTTGTTTTATTTAATATACTTTTCATTTTTTATATTAATTACAGGTTATTTATTTTGTATCCTAGCTGTAGCACCTCACTCATTCCCTCCCAAACCCTCTCACATTTCCTCCCTGGCCTTCTATAAGTCCACTGATGGGGGGTCCTCCCCCCCTTCCATCTGACTCTAGCTTATCAGGTCTCATCAGGACTGCTGCAATGTCTTCCTCTGTGGCCTAGCAAGGCTACTCCTCCCTCGGTGGTTGGGGGGAATTCACCACTGATTTCATGTAGGAAACAGTCTCTGTTCCCTTTACTAAGGAAACCCACTTGGACACTGAGCTGCCATGGACTATGTCTGAGCAGGAGTTCTAGGTTATATCCATGCATGGTCCTTGGTTGGAGAATCAGTCTCAGAAAAGTAGCCTACCATAGAGGGCCTCTGAAAGACTCTATCTAGCAGTGTATCAAAGCAGATGCTGAGACTCATAACCAAACCTTGGCCCGAGTGCAGGGAATCATATGAAAGAAGAAGAAAGTAGTAAGACCTGGAGAGGACAGGAGTGCCACAAGGACCAAATATATCTGGGCTCAGGATTGTTTTGATTTGCATTTCCCTGATGACAAAGGACATTGAGTATTTCTTTAAGTTTTTCTCTGCCATTCAGTATTGCTGTATTGAGAATTCTTTGTTTAACTCTGTAACCCATTTTTTAAATTGGATTAGTTGATTTGTTGCTGTTTAACTTCTTGATTTCCTTATATATTCTGGATATTAGCCCTCTTTCAGATATAGGGTTGGTGAAGATCTTTTCCCAGTCTGTAGGCTGTCGTTTTGTTCTGATGACAGTGTCCTTTGCTTTATAGAAGCTTTTCAGTTTCATGAGGTCCCATTTATTGATCTTAGGGTCTGTGCTGTTGTTGTTCCATTTGGGAAATTGCCTCCTGTGCCAATGAGGTCAAGGCTCTTCCACAATTTTTTTCTATCCGATTTAGTGTTTCTGGTATTATGTTGAGGTCTTTGATCAACTTGGACTTTAGATTTGTTCAGGGTGATAAATATGGATCTATTTGCATTTTTCTACAAGTAGACATCCAGTAGACCAGTACCATTTGTTGAAGATGCTGTCTTTTTTTTTTTTTTTCAATTATATTGCTTTGGATTCTTTGTCAAAAATCAAGTATTCATAGTTATGTGGGTTTATTTCTAGGTCTTCTATTTAATTCCATTGATCCACCAGTCTATTCCTATGCCAGTACCATGCAGGTTTTATTACTATTTCTCTGTAATACAGCTTGAGATCAGGGATGGAGATACCTCCAGACGATCTTTTATTTTAGAGGATTGTTTTAGCAATTCTGGGTTTTTTTGTTTTTCCATATGAAGTTGAGAATTGTTTTTTCAAGGTCTTTAAAGAATTGTGTTGGTATTTTTATGGGAATTGCATTGAATATGTAGATTACTCTTGGTAAGATAGCCATTTCACTATGTTAATCCTATAGATTCATGAGCATGAAAAATCGTTCCATCTTCTGATACCTTCTTCAATTTCTTTCTTCAGAGAATATTTTTTTTCAAACAGGTCTTTTACTTGACTGGTTAGAGTCACACCAAGGAACTTTATGTTATTAGTAGCTATTGTGAAGGATGTTGTTTCCCTAATTTCTTCCTCAGCCCTTTCATCTTTCTTATACAAGAGGGCTACTTTTGAGTTAATTTTGTATCCAGCCACTTTGCTGAAGGTGTTTATCAGCTGAAGGAGTTCTCTGGTTGATTTTTTGGGGTCACTCATATATACTATCATATCACCTGCAAACAGTGGTACTTTGACTTCTTTGTATCCAATTTGTATACCCTTGATCTCCTTTAGTTGTCTTATTGCTCTAGTTAAGATTGCAAGTACTATGTTGAAGAGATACAGAGCAAGTGGCCATCCTTGCCTTGTCCCTGATTTCAATGGAATTGATTTAAGTTTCTCTCTGTTTAGTTTGATGTTGGCTTTAGGCTTGCTGTATATTGTCTTTAGTATGTTTAGGTATGTGCCTTGTATTCCTGATCTCTCCAAGACGTTAAACATGAATGGTGTGGAATTTGTCAAACGAATTTTGGCATCTAAGTAGATGATCAAGTGGTTTTTCTCCCTCAGTTTCTTTATATGGTGGATTACATTGATGAATTTCTGTATATTGAACCACCCCTGAATGCCAGGGATGAAGCCTACTTGTTCATAGTGGATGATATATTTTATGTGTTCTTGGATTCAGTTTGCAAGTATTTCATGTAATATGTTTGCATCAATGTTCATGAGAAAGATAAGCTTGAAGTTCTCTTTTTTGTGGGATCTTTGTGTGGTTTAAGTATCAAGGTGACTGTGGCTTCTTATAATGAGTTTGGTAATGTTCCTTCTGTTTCTATATTGCAGAATAGCTTGGAGACGATTGGAGTTAGCTCTTCTTTGAAGGTCTGGTAGAATTCTGAGCAGAAACCCCAGGGCTTTTTATAGAATGGAGGCTTTTGATGACAGCCTCTATTTCTTTGGGAGATATGGGACTATTTAATCTATTTACCTGAGTTTATTTAATTTTGGTAAATAGAATCAATCAAGAAAATTGTTCATTTCATTTAGATTTTCAAATTTTGTGGCAAATAAGCTTTTCTAGTAAGACCTAATTATTGTTTAGATTTCCTGTGTCTCTTGTTATGACCACTTTTCATTTCTGATTTTGCTGATTTGGATAGTTTCTCTCTGCCTTTTAGTTAGTTTGGCTAAGGATTTGTCTATCTTGTTGATTTTCTCAAAGAACCAGTTCTTGGTCTCATTGATTCTTTGAATTGTTTTTTTCTGTTTCTAATTATTGATTTAAGCTCTGAGTTTGATTATTTCCAATTGTCTGCTCCTCTTTTCTGTGTCAGCTTTTTATTTTCCAAAGGCTTTTAGGTGTGTCATTAAGTTGCTCGTATGAGATCTTTCAAACTTCTTTCTACAGGCACTTAGTGCTGTGAACTACTGTCCTGGCACCACTTTCATCGTGTCCCATTAGTTTGGGTACGTTGTGCCTTCATTTTCATTGAATTTTAGGAAGTTTCTAATTTCTTTTTTCATTTATTCTCTGACCAAGCTGTTATTGAGTAGAGAGTTATTTAGTTTCCATGTGTATGTAGGATTTTTGTTATTTCTGTTATTGTTGAGGTTTAGTTTTAGGCCATGGTTGTCTGATAGGATACAAGAGAGTATTTCAATCTTCTTTTATCTGTTCAGGCTTGCTTTGTGCCCAAGTATGTGTTCAATTTTTGAGAAGGTTCTGTGAGGTGCTGAAAAGAATGTATACTTGGAGTTTGGGTGTAAAGTTCTGTAGCCATCTATTAGGTCCATTTGACCTCTGTAAGTGTTATTTTTTCCATATTTAGCTTCTGTCTAGATCATCTGTCCCTTGGTGAGAGAGTGTTGAGTCTTCCACTATTAAGGTGTTGGGATTGATGTGTGATTTAAGCTTTAATAATGTTTCTTTTTTTTTCCAGAGCTGAGGACCGAACCCAGGACCTTGCACTTGCTAGGCAAGCGCTCTACCACTGAGCTAAATCCCCAACCCCTTTAATAATGTTTCATTTACAAATGTGAATGCTCTTGTGTTTGGGGAAAAATGTTCAAGATTGTGATGGTGAAATTTTCCTTTGGTGAGAATGAAGTGTCCCTTCTCATCTCTTTTTATTAATTTTGGTATTTTATTAGATATTAGGATAGCTACCCCCACTTCTTTACTGAGTCCTTTTGCTTGAAAAACATTTTTCCGGGTCTTTACTCTGAGGTAGCATTTATCTTTATTGCAGAGGTGTGTTTCTTGGATGCAGCAGAATGTTGGGTCCTGTTTCTGCAATGATTCTGTTAGTCTGTGTCTTTTTATTGGAGATTTGAGTCCATTGATGTTGATAGATAATAGTGACAAATGAATATTAGTTTATTTTACTGTGGAGTTGGTGATGTTACTGTTTCTATGCTTGTTTTCTTTTAATTCATTTATTGTGAAGTGATCAACATCCTATGTGTTTTTTTTTTGGGGGGGGTGATGAGGAGCATAGTTGATTCTGTTGAATTGGAATTTTCTCCCTACTATCTTCTGTAGGGCTAGCTTGCTGTGTAGATATTGTGTAAGTTTAGTTTTCTTCATGGAACATTTTGTTTTCTCCATCTATGTTGATTGAAAGCTTTGCTGGCTATAGTAGTCTTGGTTGGCATTTGTGGTCTCTTAAAGTCTACATGACATCTGCCCAGGTCTTTCTGGATTTCATAGATTCTGTTGAGAATCTGGTGTGATTCTGATAGGTCTACCTTTATATGATACTTGGCCTTTTTTCCTTGCTGCTTTTAATATTTTGTTGTTGTTGTTCTGTAGATTAGACTATTTAGTGATGTGAGCAGTTTCTTTTCTGGTTTGGTCTATTTTGGTGTTCTGTAGGCCTCTTGTATGTTTATGAACATATCTTTTTTTTTTAAGTTGGGAAATTTTTCTTCTATGATTTTCTTGAAAATATTTTCTGGACCTTGGAGCCTGTAATCTTCTTTTTTATCTATTCCTATTATTCTTAGATTTCATCTTTTCAATGAATCCTTGATTTCTTGGATGTTTTGTGTTTGGAACTTTTCTGATTTTACTTTTTCTTTGAGAGAAGTATCAGTTTCTGCAAGTGTATCTTCAGCACTTGAGATTCTCTCTTCTGTCTCTTGTATTCTGTTGGTGATGCTTAAGTTTGTGGTTCCTGATCTTTTGTCTAAGTTCTGCAAACCAACTTTGGAATTTCAGATCCTCTGCCCCTCAGATACAGTGTGTGCTAGTCACTGCCAACTTGGATCCCTAGGGAACTTTTCTTTTATGATTTTGTCGAAAATATTTTCTGGTAGTTTTCTCCTTCTTCTATTCCTATTATTCATAGGTTTAGTCTTTTCATAGTGTCCGAGATATCTTGGATGTTTTGTTCCAGGAATTTTTTAGATTTACCATTCTCTTTGACTGATGTATCAGTTTCTTCAATGGCACCTTTTACACCTGAGATTCTCTCTTCCAACTCTTGTTTTCTGTTGGTGATACTTGTGTTTGTAGCTCTTCCATAGGTTTTCCATCTCCAGGATTGCCTCAGATTATGTTTTCTTTATTGTTTTATTTCTATTTTTAGGCCTTGAACAGTTTTATTCATTTCCTTCTTCTGTTTGATTGTACTTTCCTGTATTTCTTTGAGGGATTTATTTTCCTTTTCTAAGGCCTCTATTATTTTCATAATCTCATATTTAAGATCTTTTTCTTGCATTTCACATGTGATAGTATCTCCAGGGCTTGGTGTGGTAGAATAGTTGGTTTCATATGGCCCTGGGTTTTGTTGATTGTGTTCTTATGCTGACCTGTAACCATCTGGTTATCTTTTATATTACCAGGCCTAGTGGTCCCAAACTGTTCAGGCAGTTTGGGTGTAGGCAGAGAGAGCTCTAACCTGAACATTGCTTGGCCTACCCACAGGCCCCCGAAAATGGAGGACAATGGGGAGATTTGGACCTGCATACATCTCATCTCTGATGGGTCTGCTGGCTGTGCCCTAGGTGTCCCAAGCAGATAGGGAATAGATGGAGATAGCTCCAAGATGAATGGTGCTTGGGCCCCCCACTGGCCCAGAATGGCACATGATGTGGGTTGGAGCCCATATACAGATCACCTCTGCTGGTTGTGTTCCAGATGGGCCTGGCAGATAGGGAATAGGAGGAAAGAGCTCCAAGCTGAATGCTGCTCACCTCCCTCCCTCCAACCCCACCCCTGGCAGCCTCCTCCAGATGGCAGACAATAGGGTTGGGATCTGCATGCAGCTTACCTTTGCTAGATCTGCTGGCTGTATCCCAGGTGGACCAGAAAGATGGTAGTGGAGAGAATGTCAAGCTGAATCTATAATATGTATTCTTAAATTATCTATATATAATTTTTGTTCTATATGTGAATTCTGGTTCAGATAATTCCTTCAGTGGTTAAAACAATAACATCTAAGCCACAAACGTACATCTGGACAGTAATTTGAGCTCACAATTAACATCAGAAAGCATGTGCATATTTTTGAGAATTACACACACACACACACACACACACACACACACACACACACATATATATATATGTATAATGTGTTTTGATAAAAGCCACTCACTACTCCCTCATTTTCAACCCAGGCTATATTCCCTCCAACACATTTCCCTCTCAACATCATATACTCCCAGCACAGATGAGGTAATGTTTTTTAAAGTCCCTTTTTTTAGCTGGGAGCTGTTGGAAATTGATGGCTGCTTGTAGAGGGAAATTCAGTTTTTTCCGGGATGAAGACCTTGATGTGCTGCCTATGTTCCTATCAAGGCAGCATACTTAATAAAGACTAATTTCCTTTGTGAAATTGCATTACTTTGGGAGTTTTCTTGAAATTTGGAACATTAAACATCTTGGTAGCTAATCATGTTGTTGTTGTTGCGTGTGTGTGTGTGAGATTTACTATGTGTTTCAGTAATCTCAAGTGACCATCCTTAAACATACATATTTACAAGCATACCTAAATTGACTTAACATAACTTTGTGTGTGCAAAGGAAACCCAGATATTTCTGTTGTGAGAGCAAAAGGGAAGTGTAGGGTCAGTGTGGATTTTAAGACATGCTAGTGCAGTGAAAAAGTGTCCTGGATCCCAGGGTGGAGCTCTTTTAAGCAGTATCTGTACTGCAATCAGGTGAGAAAGCCTGGCAGAAATTCAAGACAGAACAAAGCAGAAAAATGGGAAAGGGCATGGAAAGGGTTACCTATTTAAAAGGAAGGGTCAAGGACACCACAAGAAGTGTTACAGTTATTTTTATAAAACTGCTTCTCAGTTTCTCTCTTAACCCAGCTATCACACAAATAATTGAGACTCTATTATAGTATTTTAACAAGCTTCACAGCACAATCCTGGGCAGTATTAACTCTATTTTTAATTCTCTATTCTTAAATCTGGTTTCCTCCCAGTGTACATGACAGAGATGCTTGCAGTTTGTAGCTATTCTCTACAGCTCTCTTTCCTGCTCTCTCCTGGACTTTACCTGTGGTTCAATCTTCTGGCAAAATCTCCTACTTCCTCTTTTAACTCCTCCTCCCCTGGCTGGCAAGAAGTCCAGCCCTATTCTCTCTCCTGTTCAGTGATTGGCTATAAGCAGCATTATTGGCATATTCGTGGACAAGTGGGAAGCAGTGTTTACCCAACATTGAGATAGAAGATTATCAGAACAAGGATTGCAATGAGATATTTGGGGGGGGGAGTTAACAGAAAACAGCATTAGACTTACACCATAACCTTCTGCCTACAAAGAAGACCTACAGAGTCAACTAACCTCGGCCCATGAGAGCTCACAGAAACTGAATCAACAACCAAAGAGTATGCACAGGCTGGACCTAGAGCCCTTTACACATATGTATCAGATATGCAGCCTGGCCAACATGTGGGTACCCTATCAATGAGAGTTGGGATTATCTCTGACTCTTTTGGTTGTCATTGCACCCCTTTCCTCTAGTTGGTCTGCCTTGTCAGGCCTCAGTGGGAAAGGCTACTTTTAGTCCTGCTATGACTTGAGATGCCAGGGTGGCTTGGTAGCCCTTGTGGGACTTCCCCTTCTCCTAGAAGAAAGGGTGGGGATGGGTTGAGGGGCATGAGGGTGGAACTGGCAGGAGAGGATGGAGGGGGCAAGGATCAGGCTGTAAAGTGATTAAATAAATAAATGAAAATAAAATAAATAAAAATAAAAATATAGCTTTCAAATATTGTATGTTAGTCCATCACTAATATATAAAGAAATAAGGAAAACTGATCACTAGACACATATCACACACTCATTTATGTTATTCTCTTAAATAATAATTCTCCAATGAAAATGGAAATGATGCATAATGACATATGGTAATGTGAGAAAACTCTCTTAAAATATAGTTATTTTGGAAGTAGAACAAGCTCATCCCGGAATTTTCTCACTGGTCAGTACCATCAGTTCCCATGGTACTCAATGGGTCTGTTGTCTACAGTAACTTAGAGACGCATTTGATCTCATAAATCTACACTTGTATGTTAAGGTCAATGTGACAAAATTGATTTTCTAAATTAAAGAGGTTAGAAGGAACCTTATGATGTCACCATGCTTAGCTTTTTTTTTTACAGCATGTAAAACAAAAGCTATTTATGTATGTGTAAAGGGAGCACATTCTGCAGTCCCAAACACTGAAAATGGTTTCAGTGAACTTTTTAAACTTAGATATTTTGAGGAAAATTACCCAATTTGTTTGAAAATCATATCTAATACACACATACCCCAATACTAAACATAAAAATCATAGTCCTCTTTACCTGAAAGCATCATTATTTCTCCAATGTCATGAGTGTCTCTCACAGCATATCATGAATGATTTTAGGATGCAGGAGCTTGCTCAGAATGTGCATGATTAAACATGTAAACAAATCTCTGTCAGATGTGTTTTTTCCTGTGCTGACAACTCTTTTTATGAACCTGAGAGAGAGAAATGGTCCTATTTTCCCATTGATATGGAAATAGTATTGAAAATTTAGACAAAATGGTGGCAACTAGCGTGCATTTTATCTGAGGGGCACAGGATCCAGAACTCCAAAATGGGTAAGTGGAGAAGCAGCTGAAGCCAGAACATCGACACTGAGGCTTCCTGGGAGAGAGATGACAATCCTTGAGTGGGGGCAGTATGCATCCAGGTCAACCATGGATGTCTCCGGGTATTGAGAGCAGTGAATATTCAAAACCCCTGCACTTCCCCTTGTCCCAAGCATAGGTATCTCTGCTTGGCAGAAGTAGCAGTGGTTGCCCAAGCATGATCTTTCATGCTCCATGACTGAGACAGCAGAGACAGCAGTAGTGCCGGCCTCCCAGGTCTGCAGCTGCAGTGGGGTAGGGGCTAACCCTAATGGAGGTCTCCATGCTCAGTGACTGAGTTGGCAGAGGCACTGCACCAAGTACAGGTCTCTCTGCCAGGCAGTTAAACTGTGAACACACTGAGATGACTGATCTCCTACACTCCAATTTGCCACTGTGAACCCAAATCTGAGAGTAGAGAACAGGGGGATCCCCTGTGCTTTCCAATTAGGCCAGCGATCTAACGAGTGCACCTTCAAGTGAGTGTGTGCAGAGCCCAGATCCAGGGTCCTTCTTTGCTAACAGCCAGATATCAGATCCCTCCCACTCACACTCAACATAGGGATCCTTGGGACAGTGTTCTCAACATTGAAGACTATGTTCTGTGGCTCTCCCAGTGGAGTACAGGCAAATAATTCCTGGAGCCCAGACAGATATGAATACTGGAGGACAGTAGGACAGGCCTGTAGGCAACAGGTATTCAGGGCACCTGCCCATGCAAGAACAGCACCAGCAACCCCTCATGTGCTTAAGCTTCACCCTTCCAGGCATCTACATGCTCTAGCACCCTGTCCTTCAAGGCACACTTCCACAGACACTCCCATGCTTGCACACATGAACCTGTGAACTTTTGATGCTGAAATATCAACATCTACTCTTGAACTGGTGGATCGCTCTCATCATCCTGAAGAATATTCCAGACTCAAGAGATAGATAGACCCAATCTGAAGTACAAACTCCAGGAACAAACAGCGAAGGTTATGCACAAGCAGATGGCTAGGGGTCAGCATAAGGGCCTCCGAAAGCCTCTGCCCTGCAGACTATCAAAGCAGACGCTGAGACTTATGGCCAACTGTTGGGTAGAATGCATGGAATCCTACATAAGAAGTGAGAACTACTAAGAGCTGGAGAGGACGGGAACAACACAAAGAGAGCAACAGAACCAGAAAATTTGAACACAGGGAACTTCCCAGAGACTCATACTCCAACTAAGGACTATTCATGGAGATAACCTAGAACCCCTGCACAGATGTAGCACATGACAGTTCAGTGTCCAAATGGGTTACATAGTAATGGGAAGAGGGACTGCCTCTGACATAATCTGATTGGCCTGCTCTTTGATCACCTCCCCCTGAGGGGGGAGCAGCCCTACCAGGCCACAGAAGATGACAATGCAGCCACTCCTGATGTGATCTGATAGACTAAAATCAGAAGGAAGAAGAAGAGAACCTCCCCTATCAGTGGACTTGGGGAGGAACATGCGTGAAGAATGGGGAGGGAGAGTGAGATCTGTCGGGAGCCGCTCCCGCCATTACAAGATGGCGCCGGCTTCCTGCTTCCTGGTTCTTCTTGCCAGCATTTTCGCGCTTCTTGCCTGCGCCGCCCTGCAGTTTACGCATGCGCAGCTTTATGCTAATGAGGGTTTAGGCTGCACTCCAATTGCCAGCCATATGCTTATGAAGACTTGAACAGAGCACCAATTACAGACGGACAGGTCGCGCTGCTGGCTATTTAAGCAGAGCACAACCCGGGGTTTGGGTCCTTCACCATCTGCAAGAAAGAGCTGTACAATAAACCTGCCGCTGAAGAAATCCTCGGTTGTTGCGTCGTCCTTATCGGCAAAGGCCGCGCGCGACAGAGATCAGGAGGGGAGGGGGGCTTATGGGGAGATACAAAGTGAATAAAGTGTAATTAATAATAAAAAAGAACACATCCAACAAAAACAAAGACATTATGGCTTCACCAGAAACCCCAAAATCAATGGATATTTTAATTCATCAGAAACACAGGAAAATGCTCTCAAATCTATGCATATACAATTATTAGAGGCACATAAAGAGGAAATGAACAAAGCTCTCAAAGAAATTTAGTCAGATACAGCCAAACAAATACAAGCACAAGGAATATAAAGAGGAAAGGAACAAAAAATGGAGGTCATCATGAAAAGACAGAAATCCACATTCAAGCAAATGAAGGAAATTGCGCAAGGCATGAAAACAGAATTAGAATCAATAAAGAAAACACAAACAGAGAAAACCCTGGAGATGCAGAATTTAGACAAAGGATCAGGAACCACAAATGTAAGCATCACCAATACAACACAAGAGATGAAAGAGAGAATCTCAGGTGCTGAAGATATACTTGTAGAAATTGATACTTCTCTCAAAGAAAAAGTAAAATTGGAAAGTTCCCAACACAAAACATCCAAGAAATCAAGACACACTGAAAAGACAAAATGTAAGAATAATAGGAATAGATAAAAAAGAAGATTACAGGCTCTAAGGTCCAGAAAATATTTTCAAGAAAATCATAGAAGAAAATTTTCCCAACTTAAAGAAAGATATATCCATAAACACACAAGAGGCCTACAGAACACCAAAATAGACCAAACCAGAAAAGAAACTCCTCAAGTCACATCATAGTCAAAACACTAAATCTACAGAACAAAGGAAAAAGGCTAAGTAATATATGGAGATAGACCTACCAAAATCACACCAGATTTCTCAATAGAAAGTTTGAAAGCCAGAAAGGCCTGCAGATGTCATGCAGACTTTAAGGGACTACAGATACCAAACCAGACTACTATGTCCAACAAAGCTTTCAGTATACATACATGAAGAAAACAAAATATTCTATGAAAAAACTAAATTTAAACACTATCTGCACAGCTACACAGCCTCACAGAAGATACTAGAATGAAAACTCCAATCCAACAAAAATAACTACATCCAAGAAAACATAGAATATAGATAAATTCACAACAAAAAAATTAAAAGAAAACAAGCAATGAAACACAGTAACACCACCAACTCCACAATAAAAGAAATTAACATTCATTGGTCAAGGCTGCACTCTCTTTCCATATCTCTTCAACATAGTACTTTAAGTCCTAACTACAGCAATAAGACAACTAAGGGAGATCAAGGGGATACAAATCGGAAAGGAAGAAGTCAAAGTATCACTATTTGCACATGATATGATCGTATATATGAGCAACACCAAAAATTCAACCAGAGAACTCCTTCAGCTGATATCACCTTCAGCAAAGTGGCTGGAAACAAAATTAACTAAAATGAATCAGTAGCCCTCCTATATAACAAAGATAAAAGGGCTGAGAAAGACATTAGGGAAACAACACCCTTCACGATAGCCACCA
The DNA here is from genome assembly GCF_907164565.1 of Psammomys obesus. Lineage (NCBI taxonomy): Eukaryota > Metazoa > Chordata > Mammalia > Rodentia > Muridae > Psammomys > Psammomys obesus. Next base: position 571,212 of record NW_026590305.1, read on the forward strand.
ATAACATAAAGTACCTTGGTGTGACTCTAGTCAAGCAAGTGAAAGACCTGTTTGAAAAAAACTTCAAGTCTCTGAAGAAAGAAATTGAAGAAGATATCAGAAGAAAAAAAGATCTCCAGTGCCCATGCATCAGTGGGATTAACATAGTGAAAATGGCCATCCTGCCAAAAACACTCTACAGATTCAATGCAATTCCCATCAAAACACCAACAAAATTCTTTAGAGACCTTGAAATAAAAATTTTCAACTTCATCTGAAAAAACAAAATAACAAGAATTGCCAAAATGATCCTGTACAACAGATGATCTGGAGGTATCTCCATCCCAGATCTCAAGCTGTACTACAGAGCAATAGTAATAAAAAAAAAAGCCTGCATAGTACAGGCATAGAAAACAGAATGGTGGATCAATGGAATCGAATAGAAGACCCAGAAATAAACACACACAACTACGGATATTTGATTTTTGAAAAAAAGCCAAAACCATACAATGTAAAAAAATATAGCATCTTCAACAAATGGTGCTGGTCTACTAGATGTCTACATGTATAAAAATACAAACAGATCCATATTTATCACCCTACACAAAATTAAAGTCCAACTTGATCAAAGCCCGTCAACATAAAACTGAACACACTAAATCTGCTAGAAGAAAAAGTGGGGAAGAACCTAAAACTCATTGGCACTGGAGACAGCTTCCAGAACAGAACACCAACAGCACAGGCTCTAAGATCAACAATCAATAAATGGGACCTCAGGAAACTGAAAATCTTCTGTAAAGCAAAGGACACTGTCCTCAGAACAAAACAAGAGCCTATAGACAGGGAAACGATCTTCACCAACCCTATATCTGATAGAGGACTAATATCAAGAATATATAAAGAACTCAAGAAGTTAAAAAGCAACAACTCAAATAATCCAATTTTAAAAATGGGGTACAGAGCTAAACAGAGAATTCTCAGTAAACGAATAATGAATGGCAGAGAAAAACTTAAAGAAATGCTCAACATTCTTAAGTCATTGGGTAAATGCAACTCAAAATGACCCTGAGATTTCACCTTACACCCATTAGAATGGCTAAGATCAAAAACTCAAGTGAAAATACAAGATGGAGAGGATGTGGAGAAAGGGGAACCCTCCCCCATTGCTTGTGGGAATGTAAACTTGTACAACCACTATAGAAATCAATCTGGTGTTTTCTCAGACAATTAGGAATAATGCTACCTCAAATCCAGCCATTCCACTCCTAGGCATATAACCAAAATATGTTCAAGTACACAACAAGGGCATTTGGTCAACCATGTTCATAGATGCTTTATTCATAATAGCCAGAATCTGGAAACAAACCAGTTGTCCCTCAACCGAGAAGTGGATACAGAAATTGTGCTACATTTACAAATTAGAATACTACACAGCAATAAAAAAAAAGGAAATTGTGAAATTTGCAGAGAAATTGTGGGATCTAGAAAAGATCATCCTGACTGAGGTGTCCCAGAAGCAGAAAGACACACATGGTATATACTCACTTAAAAGTCCATATTAGACATATAATATGGGATAAACATACTAAAATCTGAACACCTAAAGAAGATAAGCAAGAAGGTGGTCCCTGGGTAAGATGAGCAATTCTCCCTCAGAAAGAAAACAGGGATGGACATTGGAATAAGGAGAAAACAGGAAACAAGACAGGAGCCTAACACAGAGGGCCTCTGAAAGACTCTACCCAGCAGTGTTTAAAAGCAGATGCTGAGACTCATAACCATACTTTGGGCAGAGATCAGGGAATCTTCAGAAAGAAGGGGCAGATAGTAAGACCTGGAGAAGATAGGAGCTCCACAAGGAGAGCAACAGAACCAAAAATTCTGGGCCCACGGGTTTTTTCTGAGACTGATACTCCAACCAAGGACCAAGTATGGATATAACCTAGAACCCCTGTTCAGATGTAGTTCATGGCAGGTCAGTCTCCAAGTGGGTACCCTATTAAGGGGCACAGGAAATGTCTCTGACATGAACTCAGTGGCTGGCTCTTTGATCATCTCCCACTGAGTGGAGAGCAGCCTTGCCAGGCCCCAAAGGAGGACAATGCAGCCATTCCTGATGAGACCTGATAAGCTAGGGTCAGATGGAAAGGGAGGAAGACCTCCCCTACCAGTGGACTTGGAGAGGGGAATGGAAGGAGATGATGGAGGGAGGGTCAGATTGGATGGGAATTAGGGAGGGGGCTGTAGCTGGGATACAAAGTGAATAAATTGCAATTAATTTAAAAATAAAATTTTTTCAGAGAGATGCAAATCAAAACAACTCTGAGATTTCACCTGATACCCATCAGAATGGCTAAGATCAAAAACTCAAGTGACAACACATGCTGGAGAGGTTGTGGAGAAAGGGGAACCCTCCTCCATTGCTGGTGGGAATGCAAACTAGTACAACCACTTTGGAAATCAATCTGGTGTTTTCTCAGACAATCAGGAATACTGCTTTCTCAAAATCCAGATATACCCCTCCTAGGCATATATCCAAAAGATACTCAAGTACACACAAGGACATTTGCTCAACCATGTTTGTAGCAGCTTTATTTGTAATAGCCAGAACCTTGAAACAACCCAGATGTCCATCAATGAAGGAATGGATACAGAAATTGTGGTACTTTTTCACAATGGAATACTACTCAGCAACTAAAAACAAGGAAATCATAAAATTTGCAGGCAAAAGGTGGGACCTAGAAAAGATCATCCTGAGTGAGGTATCCCAAAAGCAAAAGTGGTATATACTCACTTACATAGACCTATAAGGTAGGATAAACATACTGAAATCTATACACCTAAAGAAGATAAAGAAGAAAGAGGACCTGGGGTAAGATGATCAATCCTCACTTAGAAAGACAAATGGAATGGACATTGTATGTAGGAGAAAACAAGTAGCAGGACAGGAACCTACCACAGAGGGCCTCTGAAAGACTATATCTAGCAGTGTATCAAAGAAGATACCAAGACTCATAACCAAACCTTGGGCAGAGTGCAGAGAACATATGAAAGAAGGGAGAGTTAATATGACTTGGAGAAGACAGGAGCTCCATAGGACCAAATATTTCTGGACAGGTTTCTCCAACCAAGGACCATGTATGGATATAACCTAGAACCTCTTTTCAGATGTACTCCATGGTAGCTCAGTATCCAAGTGAGTTACCCTAGTAAGGGGAACCAGGACTATTTCTGATAGGAACTCAATGGTGGACCCTTTGACGTCCCCCCCACCCTGAGGGAGATGCAGCCCTGCTAGGCCACAGAGGAGGACTTTGCAGTCAGTCCTGAAGATACTTGATAAACCAGGGTCAGATGAAATGGGAGGAGGTCCTCTCCTATCAGTGGACATGGAAAGGGGCAGGGAGTTGATGAGGGAGGGAAGGTGGGATTGGGAGGGAATGAGGGAGTGGGATACAGCTGGAATACAAAGTTAATAAACTGTAACTAATATTAAAAAATTTTAAAATATTTTTAAAAAATAAAAATTTAATTTAAAAAGTAAATTTCTGGGGGGAGCCAAGATGGCGGAGCCGGGAGAGCACTGTGTCTGAGAAGCAGGACAGCACTCTCCGTGCAGTGACCAGGAGACTGAACTCTGGACCCTAAAACTACAGCGAGCGTGTTTCCCAGGTGAGGGGAGGCTCCCATGGCATGGGAATTGGTCGGATCCACTCTCAGGCTGCCCAGCCAGAACCCAGAAGAGATCGCAAGTAACACCGGCATTGGGTCTCCATGCTGGAGCGACACGCCTGCATGTCCTGATCACTTTCCCAGGCTGATCGGTGAGCACAAGGGTGCCAGAGATTGGGAGTCCCAGTTGCAAGAAAACTTGCAGTCTGATCACGGGTCACCCAGTCTTTCCCTGGAAGATCTCACTGACTGCAAGTACCCGCCGCCATCACAACTGATCTCCCGCCGTGGGGGGAGAGCGGCTGCACGCCCAGCTCACTGATACAGACGAGCTGCGCACTCCAGTGCAACAGAGACTGAGAATCCCTGTCCAGAGAGGGCCCCACAGGGAAGGAAGAAACTGTGATGCTTGGGTCACCTAGGCTTTGCCTGGGGAAAGTCTCAAAGACAGTAGATCACAGACAGGCAAGTACGCCCAGCCATCACGGATCCGCCTGCTTTGTACCAACGACTCCTTACAGACAGAACTGTGTGCCCCAAGACACCAGAGTCTTGGAGTCACTGTCTGGAGAAACCCTCACAAGGAACAAGGAACAAAGCAAAGGGGACAGACTTAGGCAACCCAGTATATCCCCAGAAAAGGTCCCACAGATTGGCCCAACCCAGGGAACTGCTGTGCCCCAGATAGCCTGCTGTTACCAGGGGAGCAGTATTCACCCACCACAGATTACCTCTTGGGTTCTGGGGCACAGAGCCCCAACCTCAGACATACAAAAGACCGGGAACCCTGAGATCAACCCCCAGATACTGCTCCAAGGGGCAACCAGTTATCCCTAACAAAACTGACCAAACCATGGGACACACAGGTTACAGCAGATGATCACTAAATTTACAGCAAGAAACCCAGAAAGGGGGCAACTGTCTCCAGGACTTCTCCCAGTGAAGAGAGGTCCACGCAGGTCTCTATACCTGAGGTGAGCTGTAGCAACTCCTGAAAAACACCAGCCATCCAGTGACTATACCCAAAAAGCTGAGAAGGCTTCCTTCAGGAAAAAACCATCTTACTGCCAAAGGGATTCTCTCCACCACAGGAGTCCAGGAACAACCAGAAACTAACTTCAAACACCTAAGATAGCCCAATGGGTAGAGGACAGTGTAAAAGTTCAACCAACAAAAGCCAGAGCAATATGGCATCTCCAGAACCCAGTTATCCAGGGGCAAATAGCCCTAGACACCCCAGCATAATTGAAATTCAAGAAGATGACCTAACATCTATGCTCATGAAGAAGATAACAAAGGAAACAAATAAAATACGAAAAGAAATAGAGGAAGCTGCAGCCAAACAGTTTGTGGCTTTTAGAGAGGAAATGCTTAAATCACTGAATAAAATAAAAGAAACAGAGGATTGTTCAAACAAACAGCTGAAGGAATTGATGGAAAAACATGAAAATACAGTCAGACAGGTGAAGGAAACCAACAAAATGGCTCAAGACCTGAAGATAGAATTCGAAAAATTAAAAAAAAAAAACAGAAATGGAAGAAATTGTGCAGAGAAAGAACTTAGGGAAGAAAGCAGGAACTACAGAGGTTAGCATAACCAATAGGCTACAAGAAATGGAAGAAATAATCTCAGGTGTGGAACATACAATGGAAGAAATAGATGTATCTGTCAAAGAAAATGTTAAATCTAAAAAATTCCTGACACAGACTGTCCAAGAAATTCAAGACAACATAAAAAGACAAAACCTAAGAATAATATGAATAGAGGAAAAAGAAGATTCCCTGCACCAAGGCCCAGAAAATATTTTCAATAAAATCATTGAAGAAAATGTCTCCAACTTAAAAGAGAAGCAAATAAGAATACAAGAGGCTTACAGAACACCCAATAAATTTGACCAGAAAAGAAAATCCTCCCGCCACATAATAATCAAAACAGTAAGTATACAGAACAAAGAAAAAATACTAAAAGCTGCAAGAGAAAAAGGCCAAGTAACATATAATGGCAAACCCATTAGAATCACACCTGACTTTTCAACAGAGACTATGAAAGCCAGAAGGGCCTGGACAAATATCATGCAGACCCTAAGAGAACACAGATGTCAGCCCAGGCTACTGTTCCCAGCAAAACTCTTAGTCCTCATAGACGGAGAAAACAAGATATTCAATGACAAAAACAAATATCAAACAATACCTACACACAAATCCAGCATTACAGAAGACACTAGAAGGGAAAATACAACCCAAGAAAACTAGCTACATTCAAGAAAACACAGGAAATAAATAACCTCACTACAGTAAAAAAAAAAAAAAAAAAAGCAACCAAGCACACAACCTTATGAACACAGCCAACATCAAATTCAAAGGATCTAACAGCCACTGGTCATTAATCTCTCTCAACAACAATGGACTCAATTCTCCAATAAAAAGACACAGACTAACAGAATGGATCCGTAAACAAAACCCAGCAATCTGTTGTATACAAGAAACACACCTAAGTCACAAAGATAGACATTACCTGAGGGTAAAGGGATGGAAGACGGCTTTCCAAGCAAATGGATGCAAGAAGCAAGCAGGAGTAGTCTTTCTAATATGTGATAAAATAGACTTTCAATCAAAATTAATCAAAAGAGATGGGGAAGGACACTTCATACTCATCAAAGGAAAATTCCACCAAGAAGACATCACAATCCTGAACATCTATGCCACAAATACAAGGGCACCCACATTTGTGAAAGAAACATTGATAAAACTTAAAGTACACATAGATCCCCACACACTAATAGTGGGAGACATCTACACCCCACTCTCAACAAAGGACAGGTCAACTAAACAGAAATTAAACAAAGAAACAATATCTCTAACAGAGGTCATGAATCAAATGGACCTAACAGACATTTACAGAACCTTACACCCAAACACAAAAGAATTTACCTTCTTCTCAGCACCTCATGGAACCTTCTCCAAAATAGACCACATAGTTGGTCACAAAGCAAGCCTCAACAGATACAAGAAGGTTGAAATAATCCCTTGTATCCTGTCTGATCACCATGGAATAAAGCTGGACCTCAATAACAATAGAAATAGCAAAAAGCCTACACATACATGGAAACTGAACAACTTGCTACTAAATGACAGCTGGGTCAGGGAAGAAAGAAAGAAAGAAATTAAAGTCTTCCTAGAACTCAATGAAAATGAAGGCACAACATACCCAAACTTGTGGGACACAATGAAGGCAGTGCTAAGAGGAAAGTTCATAGCACTAAGTGCCTTCAAGAAGAAATTCGAGGTAGCTCATTCAAGCAAATTAATGGCTCACTTAAAAACCCTAGAAAAAGAAGAAGCAGACACACCAAAAAGGAGTAGACGACTGGAAATAATCAAACTCAGGGCTGAAATCAATCAATTAGAAACAAATAAAACAATTCAAAGAATCAATGAAACCAAGAGCTGCTTCTTTGAGAAGATCAACAAGATCGACAAACCCTTAGCCAAGCTAACTAAAAGGCAGAGAGACACCATCCAAATAAACAAAAACAGAAATGAAAAGGGGGACATAACTACAGACACTGAGGAAATCCAAACAATCATTAGGACTTACTTCAAAAGTCTATACGCAACAAAATTTGAAAATCTAAATGAAATGGACAATTTTCTTGATCGATTCCACTTACCAAAGCTAAATCAGGACCAGGTAAATCAATTAAATAATCCTATATCCCCCAAGGAAATAGAAGCAGTCATCGAAAGTCTCCCATCCAAAAAAAAAGCCCAGAACCTGATGGTTTTGGTGCAGAATTCTACCAGACATTCAAAAAAGAGCTAACTCCAGTTCTCTTCAAACTATTCCACAAAATAGAAACAGAAGGAACACTACCAAACTCATTCTATGAAGCCACAGTCACCTTGGTACCTAAACCTCACAAAGACCCAACAAAAAAAGAGAACTTCAGGCCAATCTCCCTTATGAACATTGATGCAAAAATACTCAACAAAATACTCGCAAAACGAATATAAGGACACATGAAAGATATCATCCACTATGACCAAGTAGGCTTCATCCCAGGTATGCAGGGGTGGTTCAATACACGGAAATCCATCAATGTGATCCACCATATAAACAAACTGAAAGAAAAAAACCACATGATAATCCCCCTAGATGCTGAAAAAGCATTTGACAAAATACAACATCCATTCATGTTTAAAGTCTTGGAGAGATCAGGGATACAAGGCACATACCTAAACATAGTAAAGGCGATATACAGCAAGCCTATAGCCAACATCAAACTGAACAGAGAGAAACTTAAAGCAATCCCACTGAAATCAGGGACAAGACAAGGCTGCCCACTCTCTCCATATCTCTTCAACATAGTTCTGGAAGTACTTGCTAGAGCAATAAGACAGTTGAAGGAGATCAAGGGGATACAGATGGGAAAGGAAGAAGTCAAATTATCACTATTTGCAGATGATATGATAGTATACGTGAGTGATCCCAAAAACTCTACTAGGGAACTCCTACAGCTGATAAACACCTTCAGCAAAGTGGCCGGATACAAAATTAACTCAAAAAAATCAGTAGCCCTCCTATATACAAAAAAGACTTGTATGAAAAAAATTTCAAGTCTCTGAAGAAAGAATTAGAAGAAGATATCAGAAGATGGAAAGATCTCCCATGCTCATGGCTTGGCAGGATTAACATAGTAAAAATGGCCATCTTACCAAAAGCAATCTACAGATTCAATGCAATTCCCATCAAATTACCAACACAATTCTTTACAGACCTGGAAAGAAAAATTCTCAACTTCATATGGAATAACAAGAAACCCAGATTGCTAAAACAATCCTCTACAATAAAAGATCTTTTGGAGGTATCTCCATCCCTGATCTTAAGTTGTACTATAGAACAACAGTTTTAAAAACTGCATGGTACTGGCATAGAAACAGAATGGTGGATCAATGGAACCGAACAGAGGACCCAGAAATAAACCCACACACTTACGGACACCTGATCTTTGACAAAGATGCCAAAACCATACAATGGAAAAAAGATAGCATCTTCAACAAATGGTGCTGGTCCAACTGGATGTGTACATGTAGAAAAAGGAAAATAGATCCATACTTATCACCCTGCACAACACTGAAGTCCAAGTGGATCAAAGACCTCAACATAAAACCAGACACATTAAATTGGTTAGAAAAAAAAGTGGGGAATACCCTAGAACTCATTGGTACAGGAGAAAACTTTCTGAACAGAACACCAACAGCACAGGCTCTAAGAGCAACAATCAATAAATGGGACCTCATGAAACTGAAAAAGCTTCTGTAAAGCAAAGGACACCGTCATCAAAACAAACCGACAGCCTACAGATTGGGAAAGAATCTTCACTAACCCTTTATCTGATAGAGGACTCATATCCAGTATAAATAAAGAACTAAAGAAGCTGAAAAGCAGCAAACCAAGTAATCCACTTAAAAAATGGGGAACAGAGCTAAACAGAGAATTCTCGACAGAGGAATACTGAATGGCAGAGAAGCATTTAAAGAAATGCTCAACCTCATTAGCCATTAGAAAAATGCAAATCAAAACAACCCTGAGATTTCACCTTACACCCATGAGAATGGCCAAGATCAAAAACTCAACTGACAACACATGCTGGAGAGGTTGTGGATAAAGGGGAACCCTTCTCCACTGCTGGTGGGAATGTAAACTTGTACAACTACTCTGGAAATCAATCTGGCTCTTTCTCAGACAACTAGGAATAGCGCTTCCTCAAGATCCAGCCATAGCACTCCTAGGCATATATCCAAAAGAGGCTCAAGTACACAAAAAGGACATTTGCTCAACCATGTTTGTAGCAGCTTTATTTGTAATAGCCAGAAGCTGGAAACAACCCAGATGTCCCTCAACTGAAGAATGGATGCAGAAATTGTGGTACATCTATACATTGGAATATTACTTAGCAATGAAAAATAAGGAAATCATGAAATTTGCAGGTTAATGGTGGGACCTGGAAAACATCATCCTGAGTGAGTTGTCCCAGAAGCAAAAAGACACACACGGTTTATACTCACTCATATAGACATACAACATAGGACAAACCCACTAAAATCTGTGCATCTAAAGAAACTAAGCAAGAGAGAGTTCCCTAACTAAAACACTCAATTCCCATCCTGAAAGGCAAAGAGCATGGACATCAGAAGAAGAAAACAGGAAACAAACTAGGAACCTACCACAGAGGGCCTCTGAAAGCCTCTGCCCTGCAGACTATCAAAGCAGATGCTGAGCCTGATGGCCAACTGTTGGGCAGAGTGAATGGAATTTTATGTAAGAAGTGGGTAATAGTAAGAGCTGGAGAGGACAGGGTCTCCACAAGGAGAGCAACAGAATAAGAAAATTTGAACACAGGGAACTTCCCAGAGACTCATACTCCAACCAAGGACTATTCATGGAGATAACCTAGAACCCCTGCACAGATGTAGTCCATAGCAGTTCAGTGTCCAAGTGGGTTACATAGTAATGGGAAGAGGGACTGCCTCTGATATAATCTGATTGGCCTGCTCTTTGATCACCTCCCCCTGAGGGGGGAGCAGCTTTACCAGGCCACAGAAGAGGACAAAGCAGCCACTTTTGATGAGAACTGCTAGACTAAGATCAGAAAGGAGAGGAGATCCTCCCCTATCAGTGGACTTGGGGAGGGGCATGCATGCAGAAAGGGGAGGGAGGGTAGGATCAGGAAGGGAGGAGGGAGGGGTAAAAAAATTTAAAAAATTTAAAAAAGTAAATATCCTTAATCTAAAGAAAGTGATGCCTATAAACTCACAAGAAGCTCACAGAACACCAAAGAGATTGTACCAGAAAAATAATTCTCCTGACACATAATAATCAAAACACTAAATGTACAGAACAAAGAGTGAACATTAAAAGATGAAAGAGCAAAAGGCCAAGTCACATACAAAGACAGACTTATCAGAATCATACCTGATTTCTCACCAGAAACTCTCAAAGCTGGAATGCCCTCAGATATCTTACAGACACTAGGAGACTACAGATGCCTATTCTGACTATTATACCCAGAAAAACTTGTAATCACTATAAAGGAATAAAACAAGATATTCCATGACAAAAAGAAATTTAAACAGTACCTAACTACAGAAGATCCATCCCTACAAAATATACTAGAAGAAAACTCCAACCCAAGGAGCCTAACTACACCCAGGAAAACACACGAATTAAATCACCCCATAACACAAAATCAAAAGAAAGAAAGAAAGCACACACTCACATTCTACCACCAGCAGCATCAAAATAACAGGAAATAACAACCACTGGTCTTTAGTACTTCTCAACATCAATGGCCTCAACACCACAATAAAAAGATACAGGATAAAAAATGGATGTGAAAACAGAATCCAGCATTCTGATGCATACAAGAAACACACCTCAGCAATAAAGATAAACATTACCTCAGAGTAAAGAGCTGAGAAAGGTTTTCCAAGCAAACAGACCCAAGTAAAAAGTTAGAATAGCCATTCTACTAATTAATAAAATAGACTTTCAGCCAAAATCAATCAAAATAGAGAGAGAATGACACTTCATTCTCATCAAAGGAAAAAAAAAACAAGATAACATCTCAATTCTGAATATCTATGTCTCAAATTCAAGGGTACCCACATTTGTAAAAGAAGCAGTACTAAAGCTTAAAAAGCTTAAATAATACACCGAATCCCAAACATTAATAGTGGGATACTTCAACATCACAGTTTCACCAATGGGCATGTCATTGAGACAGAAACTTCACAAAGAAATAATGAAACTAATAGGTATCATGAATCAAATGGACCTAAAAGATATTTACAGACCATTTTACCATGAAACTACACACACACACACACACACACACACACACACACACATACACACACACACACACACATGCTTCTCAGCATCTCACATAACCTTCTCCAAAACCGACCATATATTCAGTCATAAAGCAAGCCTCAATAGATACAAGTAGATTGAAATAACGCCTGTGTCTTATCAGACACATGGGTTAAGGCTGTAACTCAGCAACAACTGAAACAACAGAAAGCATATTAAAACAGGGAAACAGAAAAAACTTCCTATTCAATAACCACTGGGTCAGGGAACAAATAAAGAAATTTAAAACTTTATGGAATTCAATGATCTCCCATGCTCATGGATAGGTAGAATTAACATAGTAAAAATAGCCATCTTACCAAAAGCAATCTACAGATTCAGTGTAATTCCTATCAAAAATACCAACATAATTCTTTACAGAGCTTGAAAGAAAAATTCTCAACTTCATATGGAAAAACAAAACAATCCAGAATAGCTAAAACAATCCTGTACAATAAAAGATTGTCTGTAGGTGTCTCCATCCATGATCTCAAGCTATAGTAAGAACTGCATGTAACAGACATACAAACAGACTGGTAGATCAATAGAATCAAATCAAAGATCCAGGAATAAACCCATACACCTATGGACACTTGGTATTCAACAAAGGAGCCAAAACCATATAATAGAAAAATGATAGCATCTTCAACAAACAGTGCTGGTGTAACTGGATGTCTACATGTAAAATTTAAAAAAATGCAAATAGACCCATATTGATTAGCCTGCACAAAAATAAATCCAAGTGAATCAAAGATCTCAACATAAAACTAGACACACTAAATCTGTTAGAAGACAATAGGGAAAAGCCCTGAACTCTTTAGAACAAGAGTTAACTTCTTGAACAGAACACCAACAGCCCAGACTCTAAGACCAACAATGAATAAATGGGACTTCATGAAACTGAAAAGCTTCTATAAACCAAAGGATGCTGTAAATAGAACAAAATAATAGCCTACAGACTGGAAACAGACCTTCACCAAACCTACATCCAACAGAGTGCTAAGGTATATAATCCAATTAAAACTGGGGTACAAAGAATTCTCATCAGAGGAATATCAAATGTCTGAGAAGCAATTAAGGAAATGCTCAATGCCCTTAGTCATCAAGGAAATGCAAATCAAAACAACTCTGAGATTTCCACCTTTCACCCATCAGAATGGCTAAGATCAAAAACTCAAATGACAACATATGCTGGAAAGGATGTGGAAAATTGAAACACTCCTTCATTCCTGGTGGGAGTGGAAACTTGTACAACCACTTTGGAGATCAATCTGGTGCTTTCTCAGAAAATTGGGAACAGTTCTCACTCAATAACCAGCTATACCACTCCTGGGCATATACCCAAAGGATGCTCCACCATACAACCAGGACAATTGCTCAACTATTTTCACAGCCAGAAACTCCAAACAATCCAGATGTCCATCAACTGAAGAGTGGATAAAGAAAGTGTGATACATCTACACAATAGAATACTAATCAGCTATTAAAAACAAGAAAATCATGAAATTTACAGGCAATTGGATGGATATGGAAAAGATCATCCTGCATGAGGTAACTCAGATCCAGAAAGCAAGCATGGTATATACTCACTTATAAGTGGATATTAGCCATTTAATACAGGATAAACCTACTACAATACACAGACCTAAAGAAGCTAAGAAACAAGGAGGACCCTAGGGAGGATATTTAATTCTCATTCAGAAGGGCAAATAGAATAGACGCCAAAGCAATTGAAGAGATGGAGCCTACTGTAGATGTTCTCTGAAAGACTCCACCCACCAGGGGATTGAAGAAGATGCTGAAACTCTTAGCCAGTCTTTGGGTAGAGTGCTGGAAACTTTACAGAAAAAGGAAATAGAAAAACCTGAAGGAGACAGGAACTCCACAAGGAGAACAACAGAGCCAAAAAACCTGGGCCCAGGGGGCCCTGCAGAGACCGATACCCTAACCAAGGAGAGGACCTAGAACCCTTGTTCAGAGGAAGCCCATAGGCTGCTCAGTTTCCAACTGGGTTCCCTAATAAGAGGTAGAGGGGCTTTCTCTGACATGAACTCAGTGGTGGGCTCTTTGATCACCTCCCCCTGGGGGGTGCAGACTTGCCCGCCACAGAAGAAGATGATGCAGCCAGCCTTGATGAAGCCAGATAGGCTAGGGTCAGATAGAAGGGGAGGAGGTCCTCTGCTATCAGGGGACTAGGGAAAGGGTTTAGGGGGAGAAGAGGGAGGATGGGACTTGGAGGGAATGAGGGAGGAGGCTAAAACTGGGATACAAAGTGAATATATGGTAATAAACAAATAAATTATAATAAAAGAAAAGAAAAAGAAAGATATGGGGTGTGCCTGGTAATGGAGATTTAACAAGCATCAAACTGACACCAATACAAGCTTAAATTTGAACAGGACTCTCACTAGCAAAGCTAACTGTAAATACTCTCAATCATTCTTGGCTTGCCATCTTATCCATGACTCTCTGCCTGTTTGCACATATACTTATACATATATAAGTATCAATTTTCTGGGTCAGGATTAAATGGTTAATGCTTATTCTTAACTGGCTGCAATTTATTGGAAATCTCAAAGTATACAATCATATAAATTAGTTTTATGTACTTCAATATATGAAGCATCCTCCCTCTTACCTTTACATGTATAAATGTAAGTTTACAAATATTGTTGAGACTGAGGGATATGTGATGTATTCAACTAGAAAAAGGATGGGAAAGGACAGCATCAAATAATGGGCAGAAACACATGGGTTTATTCATGGGAAATCAAGGTGACAGGATATCTGGATAATGAAGTCAGAGCACCACTGAAACGCCAGAGTGGCTAATAGATATGATATTGCTAATGTTAAATGACTTGAAAAACTAACAGTTGTGCTTGTAATTCTTTTCCTTCAAGTGGAGCACTGCACTATATCTCCAAAATTTGTCTCATTAATATAGAACCAAGTTTGTACCTGTGTGTATCATAAAACTTATACAAGCATACATACTGCATTATTAATTTCAGAAACCTGGTTTGAGGCAAACAAAATAGAATTGGCAACAATACACATAGACCATGCTTTTATCACAGTGTGATGCTGTATCTCAAAATAACTGAATATATGTAGATACACACAAAATGGGTAATTCCTTAAATATTGAGCAAAAGAAAAATTAACAATAAAAGTTCATTCATATTTGTATAACATTCAAACAAAGTCAAAAGTATGCTTAGGAATACACACCAGTAAAACTATTAAAGAAAAAGTTGTCAGAAAATGCAGATTGATTCCTGTGGAATTAGAAACATGACACGCCAGCAGTGGAGGAGGGTTCCCCTTTCTCCACAACCTCTCCAGCATGTGTTGTCACTTGAGTTTTTGATCTTAGCCATTCTGATGGGTGTAGGGTGAAATCTTAGGGTCGGGTTTTTTTTTGTTTTTTTTTTTTTTCTGGAAGATCCCTGCTGACAAAGAGAGTCATTTTTTTAACTTTAATTTTTTATTATTTTTATTATTAGTTACATTTTATTAACTCTGTATCCCAGCTGTATCCAGCTCCCTCATTCCCTCCCAATCCCACCCTCCCTCCCTCATAGCTCCTCCCTGCCCATTTCCAAGTCCATTGATTGGGGAGGAGCTCCTCCCCTTTTATCTGACCCTGTTTTATCATGTATCTTCAGGGCTGGCTGCAAAGTCCTCCTCTGTGGCCTAGCAGGACTGCTCCTCCCTTAGGGGGTGGGGAGGTCAAAGAACCTGCCATTGAGTTTCTGTCAGAAATAGTCCCTCTTCCTCTTACTATGGGAAACCAGTTGGTTACTGAGCTACCACAGGCCACATCTGAGCAGAGGTTCTAGGTTATATCCATACATGGTCCTTGGTGGAGTATCAGTCTCAGAAAAGACCCCTGTGCCCAGATATATTTGGTCCTTGTTGAGCTCCTATCCTCTCCGCGTCATACTAATTCCCCCTTCTTTCATATGATTCCCTGCACTCTGCCAAAGGTTTGGTTATGAGTCTTAGTATCTGTTTTGATATACTGATAGGTAGAGTCTTTCAGAGGCCCTCTGTGGTAGGCTCCTGTCCTGTTGATCAATCCTCACTTAGAAAGACAAAGAGAGTCATTTTTGAGCTCAGGGGCTTTCTGGTAATGCCAGATTTGACTTTATCAGTTGGGTTTCCTACACTCTGTGGTTCTATGGATTGTTATTACTGACTTAAGTGCTAATAACCACATAGAAACAAATAGATACCACATTTGTCTTTCTGGATCTCAGTTACCTCACTCAGGATGAGTTCTTTTTAGTTCCATCTAACTTACCTGCAAATTTCCTGGTTTCACTTTTTAAATAGCTTAGTAATACTCCATTGTGTAAAATGTACTACACTTTCTTTATCCACTTTTTTATTGAGAGACATCTAGGTTGTTTCAGCTTTCTGACTATTATGACTAGAGAGCAATGAATAAAGTTGAGTAAGTATCTCTTTAGTAAGATGAAATGTTCTTTTTGTATCTGCCCAAGAGTGGTATAGCTCTGTCCTGAGGTAGATCAAGTCCCATTTGCCACACTGATTTCCATAATAGCTGTATATGTTTGCAATCCCATCAGTGATGGAAGAGTGTTCCCCTTACTCCATATCAGTGGAGGTCCTCCCCTATCAGTGGACTTGGAAAGGGGCAGGGAGGAGACCAGGGAGGGAGTGTGGGGTTGGGGAGGGAATGAGGGAGCGGGATACAGCTGGGACACAGAGTTAACAAAATGTAACTAAAAAGAAAAATAAAATTAAAAAAAAAATATTAACATCCTTAGCCATCAGGGAAATACAAATCAAAATGACTTTGACATTTTATTTTACACCTGTCAGTATGGTTAAGATCAACAAAACAAGAGATAGCTCTTAGGGTCATTTTAATTAGCATTTCTCTTATGACTAAGGACGTTGAACATTTCTTTAAGTGTTTCTCTGTCATTCTATATTCCTCTATTGAGAATTCTGTTTAGCTCTGTACTCCATTTTTTAATTGGATTACTTGATTATGTGTTACTGTTTGGGTAAGTATGTTGCTGCTGCTTTATACTTGGCAATTATTATCCCATTGTTACAGTTTAGTTAGTACTGACCTCAGATTTTTATGCCTTCTGTCAGAAATGTGAATTGTATTTTAAAACTTGCACATCATCAACAAATGAATGTTCAAGAGACTATGATTAAAATAACAGACCACTCTCAGAAAAGACCCCTGTGCCTAGATATATTTGGTCCTTGTGGAGCTCCTGTCCTTTCCACATCGTACTAACTCCCCCTTCTTTCATATGATTCCCTGCACTCTGTGGAACGTGTGGTTATGAGTCTTAATATCTGCTTTGATATACTGTTAGGTAGTCTTGCAGGGGGCCTCTGCGGTAGGTTCCTGTCCTGTTACTTGTTTTCTTCTACGTCCAATGTACCTTCCATTTGTCTTTCTAAGTGAGAATTGATCATCTTACCCCACGTCCTCTTTCTTGTTTATCTTCTTTAGGTAAATAGATTTCATTATGTTTATCATATCTTATAGGACTATATGAGTGAGTATATATTATGTGTGTCTTTCTCCTTCTGGGATACTTCACTCAGAATGATCTTTTCTAGACCCCACCATTTCCCTGAACCATGTATGGAGATAACCTAGAACCTCTGCTCAGATGTAGCCCGTGGTATCTCAGTAACCAATTGGTTTTCCCTAGTAAGGGTAACAGGGACAATTTCTGACAGGAACTCAATGGCGGGCTCTTTGACCTCCCCACCCCCAAGTGAGAAGCAGTCCTGCTAGGCTACAGAGGAGGACTTTTTAGCCAGTCCTGAAGATACCTGATAAAACAGGTTCAGATGAAAAGGGAGGAGGTCCTCCCCAATCAGTGGACTTGGAAAAGGGCAGGGAGGAGATGAGGGAGGGAGGGAGGGGTTGGGAGGGAATGAGGGAGTGGGGTACAGCTGGGATACAGAGTTAATGATATGTAACTAACAATAAAAAATAAAAAAAAATACTGTCTAATAAAAAAAATAACAGATCATTAACTAAACTAATATCCAGTTTGTAGGCAACTCTATTTAGAATGGTATAGAAATTCTTCCCCATCTCAAAATCTATTTTGGTAGAAATCTCCCACAGTATATACTTATAAGCGAACACCAGTCATCTAATATAGGATAAACATACTAAAATCTGTACACCTAAATAAGCTAAGCAAGAAGGAAGACCCTGGGTAAGATGAGCAATTCTTACTCAGAAAGACAAATGGGATGGACATGGGAAGAAGGAGAAAACAGGAAACAGGACAGGAGCCTACCACAGAGGGCCTTTGAAAGACTCTACCCAGCAGTGTTTAAAAGCAGATGCTGAGACTAATAACCAAACTTTGGGCAGAGTACAGGGAATCTTATGAAAGAAGGAGGAGATAGTAAGACCTGAAGAGGACAAGATCTCCACAAGGAGAGGAACAGAATCAAAAAATTTGGGCCCAGGAGTCTTTTCTGAGATGGTCCAACCAAGGACCATTCATGGAGATAACTTAGAACCCCCTGCTCAGATGTAGCCCATGGAAGGTCAGTCTCCAAGTGGGAATACCAAGTAAGGGGAACAGGGACTGTCTCTGACATAAACTCAGTGGCTAGTTCTTTGACCAACCCTTCCCCCCCCCAGTGGGAGCAGCCTTGCTAGGCCACAGAGGAAGACAGTGCAGCCAGTCCTGATGAGACTGGGTCAGAGGGAAGGGGAGAAGGACCTCCTCTATCAGTGGACTTGGAGAGGTGCAGGGAGGAGATGAGGGTTGGGGGGATAGGATTGGGGAGATTGGGATACAAAGTAAATAAACTAAAATTAATATTAAAAAATAAAAATTTAATTAACATTTTGTAGAGGATTTTATGGGAAATTTAAATTTCTTCCTAGAAGAAAGCTACAAGTCACATAATAAAATTGCTTTCTAATTAAAGAAAATCTTTTACACCCTGCTGATTTTAAGATTGTAAGACTAATAATAGACTAAAATTTACATTTATCTATGAGAAAGATGTGGTAAGTGTCTCAGGTGGAGTTAAAAAGCAATCTTAAATAAAGAGGCTGATTGTAGGTTCACACAAGGACACACACAGATGGTGACAGTGTCTAATGAGATCACTGTCTCAGAAGACCCAGGATTGAATTGAGCAGTAAAAGTAGACAAGTTTATTTACAATATATTACTTCCTTACCTCCTTGTTGAAAAGAAATCAAGTATATTCTAACATATTCCCTTTCCCCTCTTTCCCCCTCTCCTCTCCTTTTTTCCCCTCAAAAAGGCGAGGCTTCCCCATATTAACCTTTCCCAACACATCATGTCACATTAGGAGTGAGCATATCCTCATCCCCTGAGTCAAGGCAAGTCATCCCTCCCAGGGGAAAGTGATCCAAAAGCAGGCAATAGAGTCCATGTTAGAAACAGTCACCCCCCTCCACTAGCCAGGTGCCCTATATGTAGATCAAGCTGCCTATTGGCCACATATATGCAGGGGGCGTAGGTCCAGACCATGCATATTTCTTAGTTGATGTCTCAGTCTCTGAAAGCTCCCTTAAGACTGGATTAGTTGTCTCTGTTGGTCTTCTTGTGGGGTTCCTGTCCCCTCTGGTCCTTCCATTGTTCTCCTAACACTTGCACAGGACCCTCTTAGCTCTGCTCCATGCTTGGCTGCAAGTTCCAGGAGCTGTCTTGATCCACTGGTGGCTGGAGCCGCCCAGGTTATAGTCAAGTTAGGTTCCTGTCTACAAGCATAGCAGAACATTATTAATAGTGTCAAGGCTGGCTCTCTACCATGGGGTGGGTCTCAGATTGGGCCAGTTATTGGTTGGATATTCTTTTAATCCTTGTTGCTACTTTATAACTATAATTTTGCTACTGTTATGAATCTTATCGTAAATATCTGTATTTTCCTCTGGTTTTAGGTGACCCTTGTGAGAAGGTCATTCAACCTGCAAAAGGTTGAGAACCAAAAATTGCTGCTCTAACCTATATTTGTCTCACTCCCCTACTCTTCCCTTCTTTCCTTTTACTCCTGCCCTTCTTTTGCTCCTTGTACCCCAGTAACACACAGGATTGAGTTAGTTTTGGCATACTGCCACATTAGTTGTCTTACAATTTATTTCTTTTAGTTTTTGAAATTACAACTATATTCTTTCCTATAGATGAATTTTAATCCAGAAACATGGCTGCTCTGGCAAGAGATTATATCTAAAGACCTTTTAGATATTCCAGCTGGAATTCAGGCAATGCCCTGGATTATACTATAATCTGGCTGAAATACAGACACTCCCTTAGTACTCACCTTTACTCTCAAACAATGAAAGTAAGATTAGTTTATAGAAGGAAGCAGGAATGTTTGAAAGTGACATCTAATTGAGGAGCAGATAAAATAATGAATCAGAGGTTTGACAGAATGAGTCAGAGATCCAACTCTCATGAGAACAGACAGGAAAGAGAAGCTATTTAAGGTAACACAGAGAGAGTAGGGAGGAGGAGAGTATGGTACAGGAATACAGGAGAGTTGGTGGAGACAGTACAATAAAGTTTGGGAGTGCAGATCAGTTCAGTACAGTTTAGTTGAGGGCAGTTGAGTTCAGCTGAGTTTATGCAGATAGTGCAGTTCAGTTTGTGGATTCAATGACAGTTTTTAAGCCCAGCAATTCAGTGAGAAGTCAAGAGAAGCCAATTTGAATCAGTCAGCTTGTAGAGAAGATTTGAACCACAACAGCTGAATTGAACCAGCCAGCCAGAGTTCAGATGGAACTAGAAAGGGTGAGCTTATTCAGCTGTAAGTCTCGGAGGCTGAAAACATTTTAGGTGTAGGTTAGCAAATGGAGGCTGGAAGCTGAAGTCTTCAAGGACTGGGTTTGCATAAGATTAGATTGTATGGAAGCTTCCGGGCCTAGAGATAGTTAGAGGGAAACACTGTGGGCTCAGCCCAAGCTGTGTGAATACATCTCTTACCATCTCATCC
This sequence comes from Psammomys obesus, assembly GCF_907164565.1. Classification (NCBI taxonomy): domain Eukaryota; kingdom Metazoa; phylum Chordata; class Mammalia; order Rodentia; family Muridae; genus Psammomys; species Psammomys obesus. The sequence goes on from NW_026590305.1 coordinate 591,778, forward strand.
CCTCATCCGAGGAAATAAAACCAACATTTACACTTTTCCTCTTCCCTTTCCTCCTTTTAAATCCTCCCCATGAACGCTTTCAAATTAATGGCCTCCTACAAAACAACTCCTGCACTTAAATCTTAGATATTATTGAGCAAAAGGAGGTAGAAAGATAGAGCCAGAATATCAGGGAATTTGATGTGATATTATATCTCCAAAGAATGTCAGAAACTACACTCATATTACCATTCTGACTGCCTAACTCTGAACTGAATAAGCACAACTGCAAACAAACAAATAAACTAAAAAACCCACAACAACAACAACATGCTAATATGGACAGGGGAAGACTGAAAAGGCCCCTACCTTACACTAAGAACTATAGACAACTAAAGAGTGCTAAAATAGTCTTCCCTAGGGAAGAACACATCAAAAGGTACCAAAAAATCATATCTGACAACATGTAAATATAAGTAATATTTATAGACTGAACAAAGCATATTTATGTATTTAAGAATATGTAAATATGTATACATACACATTCATACACAAGCAATGTATGTACAAAGTTAGATCTTAGATATTGTTGTTCCATTTAGATTTAACTCTATGTGTTTATGGACTGCCTTTGATAGTTACATGCCTCTCATTCTCCTTCTTCAAAATGTAGGCAATTTAAGTAGTTGTGTGAAATTTTTATGCAAATGGGACAATACATCCTTTGTTGTGATGCATGCATTTTGATTTTATATGAAATCTGTTTCTGTCTATCACAAAAAAACTTTTGCACAGATGCTGGAGGAGAAATGAATGGGCTGTCTGTGGCAAAATAATATCCAGAATATAGCAGGAGGAAGTTGAACAGTATTCCAGTAACAGATTAGATAGGCAAACTCTTTGTGTGCATCATAAGAGACTTTACTTTATGGAATACTACATAGTTACCACAAAACAGGAGAATCCTAAGCACCATGTTTAAAACAAAAACAAAGCAAAACAAAACATGGTGCATGCCTATAATCCTAGCACTCTGGGAGGCAGAGGCAGGCAGATCTCTGTAAGTTCAAGGCCAGCCCGGTCTAAAATATGAGTCCAGGATAGCCAAGAGGACATGGGAAAACCCTGTCTAGAAAGACAAAACAAAACAAAACAAAACAAAAACTGAAAGGAAAAAAACAAACAAAAAAATGAAAGAAAAATATGAAAAACAATCTATTTGTATTAAAAAGTAATAATTTTATTTAAATTTTTATTTTTATATATTAATTACAGTTTATTCACTTTGTATCCCAGCTGTATCCCCCTTCCCCATTCACTCCCCCTCCCTCATCTCCTCCCTGCACCTCTCCAAGTCCACTGATAGGGGAGGGCCTCCTTGCCTTTCATCTGACCCTAGCTTATCAGGTCTCATCAAAGTGGTTGCATTGTCCTCCTTGTGGCCTGGCAAAGCTGCTTTCCCCTCAGGGGAAAGTGATCAAACAGCCAGTCACTGAGTTCATGTCAGAAACAGTCCCTGCTCCCCTTACTAGGGTACCCACTTGGAGACTGACCTGCCATGGGCTACATCTGTGCACAGGTTCTAGGTAATATTAATGAATGGTTCTTGGTTGGGGTATAAGTCTCAGAAAAGACCCCTGTGCCCAAATTTTTTGGTTCTGTTGCTCTTCTTGTCGATCTCCTGTCCTCTCCAGTTCTTACTATCTCCCCCTTCTTTCCTAAAATTTGCTGCACTCTGCCCAAAGTTTGGTTATGAGTCTCAGCATCTGCTTTGATACCCTGCTGAGTAGAGTCTTTGATACACTGATGGGTAGAGGTCCTCTTTGGTAGGCTCCTGTCCTGTTTGTAGAGGAATATAGAATAGCAGAGAAGCATTTAAAGAAATGTTCAACGTCTTTAATCATCAGGGAAATGCAAATCAAAACAACCCTGAGATTTCACCTTACACACATCAGAATGGCTAAGATCAAAAACTCAATTGACAACACATGCTGGAAAGGATGTAGAGAAAGGGGAACCCTCCTCCATTGCTGGTGGGAATGTAAACTTGTACAATCACTTTGGAAATCTGGCACTTTCTAAGCCAATCAAGGAATACTGCTTCCTCAAGATCCAGCTATACCACTCCTAAGCATATATCCAAAATATGCTCAAGTACACAACAAGGACATTTGCTTAGCCATGTTCATAGCAGCTTTGTTGATAATAGCCAGAACCTGGAAACAACCCAGATGCCCCTCAATTGAGGAATGGATACAGAAATTGTGGTACATTTACAAAATGGAATACTACTCAGCAATTAAAAAAATAAGGAAATCATGAATTTTGCAGGCAAATGGTGGGATCTAGAAAAGATCATCCTGAGTGAGATATCCCAGAAGCAGAAAGATACACATGGTATATACTCATTTATAAGTGGATATTAGTCATCTAATATAGGATAAACATGCTAAAATCTGTATACCTAAAGAAGCTAAGCAAGAAGGAAGACCTTGGGTAAGATGATCAATCCTCACTCAGAAAGACAAATGGGATGGACATTGGAAAAAAAAAGTAATAATTTTTGAAAACTTTTTTTTGAAAATTTTTTGATCACTTAGAGCTTATAAGCAAGGACTCCAAGGAATCCTAGATTATATAACTTTTGAGACTTTGTAAAATCTTCATGTTACATCAGATGATATTCTTGTCTTTTGGATGGAATTTGGAGGCAGAACTTTTATTCTCAGGGATAGTGGTATTGGGATTAATTTTATATTTTGGGAAAAGAGTACCAGAAAAACCAGAACTCTCAGCAAAGCAACAAGAGAGGAATCTAATCTCAAAGCCATGAGAAATCTTGATGTTTTCATTTGCTGCTTTCAAACATGGCGTAAAGACAGCAAGCAACAAAAGTCCTGTAATGATGAGCTTAGTATCCTTACACTTTTCCTTACTAAAATGAGCACATCCTTCAGGATATGAGTGATCTCGTGTAGGGAGATGGAATCAATACATACTAAAAAATATTCAAGGTCTCTAGGGAATCCACAACAAAAATATGTCTATATAATGTTCATTTAGAAAATAAAAGTGACTATATTGTTCAAGGGAAAGATAACCCATTTACAGAAATATTTTATGAATATATGAGATGACAAGCATAGGTAGAAAGTTATGGATAAGTATCCTGACTTGGTCTCACTTTGTCTCCTGAGAAATTCTAGAAAAATTCCTTACTCTGTTTCTCAGTAGTAAATCCAGATAGCAGTTTTCAGAGTCCTGAAATTTATTTCCACAACAATTATGTCTGTTGTACAGAGATAGTATGATTTAAATCTATGCAATACAAAATATTAAGGTCATGGTTTTTTTATGGATATGTTTTAACTGTCTCTTTACATATCTCATGCAGGGTTTCAATGAGCATTGTGTTTTACATCATGTCCAAAATAAATTTCCCTGCTATCAACTTTTTCTGTCTCTTCCACTCTCTCCTCAACTTCAAGACCCTTCTTTATTTATTACTGCTCAAAGAACTTCAAGAATCAGTTATTTAAGAATTAGTTAACACCTAAAGAAACTAATTAAGAGGGAGGACTCTGACTAAAATGCTCAATCCCCATCTTGAAAGGCAAAGAGGATGGACATCAGAAGAAGAAGAAAACAGAAAACAAATTAGGAGCCTCCCACAGAGGACCTCTGAAAGGCTCTGCCCTGCAGACTATCAAAGCAGATGCTGAGACTTATGGTCAACTGTTGGGCAGAGTGCATGGAATCTTATGAAAGAAGTGGGAAATAGTAAGATCTGGAGAGGACAGGGTCTCCACAAGGAGAACAACAGAACCAGAAAATTTGAACACAGGGGTCTTTCCTGAGACTCAAACTCCAACCAAGTACCATGCATGGAGATAACCTAGAATCCCTGCACAGATGTAGCAGTTCAGTGTCCAAGTGGGTTCCATAGTAATGGGAAGAGGGACTGCCTCTGACATGAACTGATTGGCCTGCTCTTTGATCACCTCCCCCTAAGGGGGGAGTAGCCTTACCAGGTCACAGAAGATGACAATGCAGCCACTCCTGAGGAGATCTGATAGACTAGGAACAGAAGGAAGGAGAGAAAGACCTCCCCTATCAGCCGACTTGGGGAAGGGCATGCGTGGAGAAGGGGGAGGGAAGGTGGGATTGGGAGGGGAGGAGGAAAGAGTTTATGGGGGGATACAAAGTGAATAAAGTGTAATTAATAAAAATTAAAAAAATACTTCAAGAATTAAATGAAAAAAAAATTAGTTAACACCATTAGACATGGGACACTGAATCTAGCATTAGGCCATGGGCTGTTGGACCCATTACTTGAGACGAGGTTATAGATTAGATGGCCACTAGGGGTGTATTTTATATTCTTAATCCCACAGGACTTTATACTTATTATTAAAATGTATTTCCAATCTAATAAATAGTAAGTAACAAAAATTAAAGGCATATTTTCCAATTACTTTTTAAAGATTGATTTATTTAGTTGTGTGTGTGTGTGTGTGTGTGTGTGTGTGCATGCGCACTTTCATGTGATCATTACTTAAATGGAATTAGGAAATGAGGGATTAAATGGTAATAATAATTTGCCTTATATATGATTCTTTCTGAAAATTGTAATATGCAAGGATATTTGTTTTTAGAGCACACTTTGCCCTGTCACTTCGTATGTCTGTGACTGTTATAATCACTTTTTACAGAATTATGCATTCTCTTCTAAATTTAGAATATCTAATACTGTATTATAATGCCATACCTCTCCTCTGTGGAAAATCCACCATTAATACTTTGATTCATGGTTCAATCATGAAGGAATTTCTTGTTCCTCTTTACCAGTTAATTAAATGTAATATTTTCATGGAATATACATGTAGTAGTACATAGTGTGATAACCGATTGATTGAACTCAGGGAAAATGTCATCTTCATTTTTTTCAGAGATCTGGACCTACTATAATGTCTGAAAATAAACGGCACATAACCCAGTGCTCACTGGCTACTCAGTTTCCAAGTGGGTTTCCTAGTAAGGGGTACTGGGGCTGTTTCCACTGCATAGTGGATCACCTCCCACTAGGGTTTGCAGTCTTGCCAAGCCACAGAGGAAGACGATGCAGCCAGCTTTGATGAAACCTGATAAGCTAGGGTCAGATAGAAGGGAAGGAGGTCCTCCCCTGTCAGGGGACTAGGGAAAAGGTATAGGGGGAAAATAGGGAGGGTGGGAGGGACTGGGAGGAGATGAGGGAGGGGTCTGCAGCAGGGATACAAACTGAATAAATTGTAATAAATAAATATATAAATAAAATTAAATAAAAAACAAAGAAAATGCTTCCTTTGAAAAACAGACCTGTCCAGTGTGTTAACTGAGCAAATGTGAAAGAAAGAAGAAAGAACTATGACTTTCCTGGGCACTTCTAGAGCTCCTCACTGTTCAAATCCTCAAAGAGGAGACTTGAAAATAGTTATACCACATGATATGGTGCTCAAGTACAAATGCTTGTTGTCATAGAAATATCTTCAATTCAACAATGTTATGTCTTCTTTAAGTGTAAAAAAAGCTATTATTATTTGAACACATTACTAATATTAAGGCAACTGAAATCATTGTTAACCAACATCCATATAACAGTCTTGTGAAACATGTTTCAATTAATACCTTTAGTATATTCTGTATATTTGGATGGGAATATTCTTCATGGAAAAAAAGTCTCTGTAGTTACTTTATTTTTATAGAATTTGGTGAATGTCACTCATCAGTATGACATACAACACACACATGTGAATTTTCCACCCTGAAAGATAGATCAGAATGCTGAGGTATCCTGTCAATGGTAAATATGATTGTCAATTGTCATATGATAACATTGTTTTGATTTTGCAGTTGCTATATCATGCTGGATATTATTCAGCATCACCCCTTCTGCATGTAAATTAAGAACTGCCATCATAATGACACGTCAGTGTTGCATTCTCACTGCTCATAGCATTGATTTACTTTTTCAAATAAAAATAGAGAAAAATACAAAAATGAAATTATGAACTGCAATAAATTATTTAATATAATATTTATTTTAAAATAGTAACAAGATATGTCAGTTAATATATTTTAAACAAATTTCAAATTTATTTGACTCATTAAGGCATTAGTGTAAGTACAATCAAATTTAGTTTTGAGACTATTTCAAAAGTTTAGTATTTGTGAATTAAAACAATAGTGTATATTCAAGTCAGAGTGCTGTTATTTATACAGAATTCTTAAAAATCTTAGAAATATGAATGTGTTCCATGACCATCATTTCTTTTTTAGGCACCCTAGAATTATTTTTTCTGGGGCTTGGAAGACTAAAATTAGCAACTGTAAATGTAATTTAACTTATTTGTTAAGATCTAGTCAGAGCTTTCTGGTTATAGTGTTCAATGCAAATATTTTGAAGATAATCACAGTTTTATATTAGCTGTTACAATTTAATTTTAAAACATTTTGTCATTCAAACCCTATATACATTAACAGTCATTACTTATTTTCACACTCAGACCTTGGCATATACTAGTCAACTGCTGTTTCCATAGATATTTTTCTTTGGACATTCCATGAATGACTCTATTATTCATCTAGTATGTGACTCTATGAATGGCTCATTTTGTTTTCAAAGTTAATTTTGTGTTGTAGCATACACAGGAACTTCATTATTTGTAGAGCAAATTATTAATTTATCACTTGGATATACAACAATTTATTGCTTCATTCCTCATACTTGGTATGTTTCTGGGTTTTGGCTATTCTAAATAATGTTGCAGTGTACATGTGGGCATAGAATTGATATAGAGACTGATTCTCCAACCAAGGACCATGCATGAATATAACCTAGATCCCCTGCTCAGATCTAGTCCATGGCAGATCAGTCTCCAAGTGGGTACCCTAGTAAGGGGAACAGGGACTGTCTCTGACATGAACTCAGTGGCTGGCTCTTTAACCCTCCCCGAGGGAGGAGCAGCCTTGCCAGGCCACAGAGGAGGTCATTGCAACCAGTCCTGATGAGACCTGATAAACTAGGGTCAGATGGAAGGGGGAGGAGGACCTCCCCTATCTATCAGTGGATTTAGAGAAGGGCATGGGAGGAGATGAGGGAGGGAGAGTCGGGTTTGGAGGGAATGAAGGAGGGGGCTACAGCTGGGAAGCAAAGCAAATAAAATGTAATTAATATAAAAATAAAAACGTAATTAAAAAGAATTGATATGGATGTGCTTTTCTCTTAGAATGGCTGGATTACAGAGTTATATTCTATGTTTAATGTTGGAGAGACTGTTTAAATGTTTGTTTGTTTCAGTGTGCCAGAATAATTTTACATTCTCACAAGCAAAGTTTGAGGCCTTTAGTTACTCCCCATTCTTACTAACCCTTTATTGTCCCACTCTAGTACTGCATTGCTGTGTTACCCTCCCAATTATAATTCTTAAAATTTTGATTGTAACTGTAGCTGTTCATTCATGGTGATTTTCTCTTTTGTTTATATGTAAATTGATCATTGTTACATTTTCTTGGTTAAAGTTACTATTCATAACTTTTGCTCCTGTTTTTGTTGGGTTTAATTGCCATTGTGTTACTGAGTTGTTCTTTTTAATTATTATCATTTATTACAAATTATTCAATTTGTATCCATCTGTGCCCCCCTCCCTCTTTTCCTCCCAATCCCACTCTACCTTCCTCCCCTAGTTCACTGACAGCGGCTCCAAAAGGAGAGCCCTGGGGTCCCTGAAGAGAATGATACCCCAACCAAGAACAATGCATGAATGTAGCCCATAGACTCAGACTCCAAGTGGGGTCCCTAGTAAAGGGAGCAGGGACTTTCTCTGGCATGAACTCAGTGGCAGGCTCTCTGATCACCTTCCCCTGTTGGGGGGGGGGGGTGTTCAGCCTTGCCAGGACACAGAGGAAGACAATGCAACCAGTCCTGATGAAACCTGATGGACTTGGGTTAAATCGAAGGGGAGGAGGACCTCTCCTATCACTGAGTTCTTAAATATATTGTAGATACAAGTCTCTTCTCATAAACATTATTAACAAGTATTTTTCTAATATTTTCTTTTAATTTTTATTTTTAAATTTAATTTTATTTATCTATTTATTTATTACAATTTATTAACTTTGTATCCCAGCTGCAGCCTCCTCCCTCATCTCTTCCCCATCCCACCCACCTTCCCTCTTCTCCTCCTATGCCCTTTCCCTAGTCCCCCGATAGGGGAGGACCTCCTTCCCTTCTCTCTTACCCTATCTTAACCAGGTTTCATCAAGGCCCACTGCATCATCTTCCTCTGTGGCCTGGCAAGTCTGCACCCTCCAGGGGAAGGTGATTAAAGAGCCAGCCACCGAGTTCATGTCAGAGAAAGCCCCTGTACCCCTTACTAGGGAACCTACTTGGAAACTGAGCAGCCATTTGGCTTCCTTTGAACAGGGTATCTAGGTCCTCTGCATGCATTGTCCTCGGTTGTAGTATCGGTCTCTGTAGTATTCCTTGGGCCTAGGTATTTTGACTCTGTTATTCTCCTTTTCAAGCATATGGCTTTAAATTTTTTTATTAAGCCATTTTATTGTGGATAATTTTATGTTATATGTTAGGTCACAATTCAAAGACATAATGATCATTCATTACTATGCGTTCCCCTAAAAACTTAAAAATTTTAGCTTTATGTTCAGATCAATGATTTATTCTTAGAGAAGATATACAATGGGGTTCTGAAGTGGAAGCTTCCGGTTTCTTTGAAGACTCAGTTGGGTTGTCATGTGATGTTTTGCTGAATGCTGGCTTGTGAGAGGGCACCGTAATATTTTGTTGAGAGCCTTCATGTGAGGAGTGTGACTTTGGCCATCTGAGAACATCCGTGGGTGGAATCTGAGGAGAGGAGACATAGAATACCACGAACAGTGAGACATCACTTTTTGGATCCACATTTCTGTGCTAATCTTCGTGCTCAGACACTTGACTTCACAAAGAGAAAAATTCTAGAGGACTTCTCTGGGCAATCCAACTGAGTCTAGGGCTTTTGCTGAATGTCTCAATCATCTGAGTCATGCTGATTTGTGTTGCTGTTTGGTGTTGGCCTTTGGACTGGACTGCTGGTATCCAGACAACAAAGAGTGGATTCATCCCAAAGAACTACTTCTAATAAGATTTACAACCCCTTTACATAATAATCTTCTTTCTCCCCTACCTCTGGTCAGTGACTGGAAAGGAGGTAGAAGTATTTAAATAAATAAAGTAGGTGTCATAAAAAATCTAAGCCTACAGGGTTCAATTTTAATCTTTATAAATATAATTTTGTTTCACAACTACTTGTCATGATATTATAGTTTTTGAGTAAGTATTGATTCAGGATATGTGCATTTTCTAACTTTATTATTTCTTATACCAGAGCTTTTTTTTTTTTATAATAACATCCTTGATCAAGCTTGGTGAGAATGTTTGCCTTTATCCTTGATTCCATTATAAATGAAAAAAGAATGCTAACACAAAATTATACTACTCAGAAAATATTGTGGCTTCTAAAATCTGTTGGGAAAGTAAGTGGCTCAAGGTTGAAGCTTTTCACATTTTAATCAGTATACTGGCCTAATTGTAGGAAAAAATATCCAATTGCCAAATATTCAAGTTTACAAAAGATGAAAATTCCACATATGGGATTTATGTCATTGGTAGGGTGCTTCCTTAGCATGCAAAAGGACCTGGGTTCAATCCCTACCATTACAAAACAAACAAATAAATAACCTACTGGATACTATTTTTAATTTTTCTTTATTATTATTATTAATTACAATTTATTCACTTTGTATCCTGGTTCTAGTCCCCTCCCTCATTTCCTCCAGGTCCGATCCTCCCACCCTCTTCCCCTGCTATTTCTCTCTCCTAGTCCACTGATATTTTTTAAAAAATAAAAATTTGCTACTTGCTTGTACCTCGTGAATGGTTGTTTTGTACCATTCGGCTATACCCTGCCTATGATTTTTCTAATTAACTTATAAACAATCATTGTAAATTTTCTTAGACATTGTTTAATTTAAAGATTAAGATATTTTTTGAGATATTATTACATCAATTTTATTAACCCGCATCTCAAAGTAAATTGTACATTAGTTTATATTAAGTTACAATTTGTGGAGACCAAAGGCCACTAAATTATTTCAACAATGTACTTACATATTGTAGATAATAACAGCAATACTTTAAATCAAAATTTATTGTAGATATTTAGTAGTCAGGTCTGCAAATATTTTGAAGTCCTTTGAAGCAGGATGGTATATGCATACATAAAAATACAGTTGGGGGTACTGCATAAATAATTGAGATTAAACGCCGCCTAGATCACTGAATACAGAAACATTGTTGGGAAATCACACCTTAATTTTAAATACCTTTTGTTTGCAAACTCACTAAATTTCTAATAAGTCAGGAAAATAATATTTTTGAGGATTTATGAATGATTCTGATGTTGAAAAGATTGTAGAGTCATGCAATATGCGCTGTGTACTTATGGGCTTTCTCTGAGACCACTGCTTTCCATGTGGGAGTAACAAGCAGTGTCTTGATAGATAAAATTGTTTCTTACTTTCTTCTTTTTTTTTCAGTTGAGCTTATGATGATGTAGTTGTTGATAATGTGGCTCATGATACTTCAGTTCCAACACTAAATGTCTGTAAAATTTACTATTTACCAATTATTTACAGTGAACAAAAAGTTTTGACACTCATTCTTAAACAAGGTTCTATGACACATGAGCTGAGCTTAGGAAAATTTTAAACAAGAAATCTATCTCAATTTGAGCTATCATTCTTTATTACTATAATCATATTTCAAGCCAGACAGACTGTAAAGATACCCCACTGTGGATGGCCTGGAGTAGTCTTGGAACAGATTGACCAAAAGAAGTTGCCAGAATCCCTAATGTGTCAGCTGTCACTTCATGTTCCATGACAAAAATTGGCTCTGTGCTGTAGAAAAGATTGATCAAAGATATCACCAACTGTTTCTATCGTGATTCAGATAAATATTTATAATATCAATAATTTTTATATTCTGTAACTTGTAGCATATGGCATTTTCATTTAAGCCTGCTACTAAAATTTATTATTTTTACTGTTATGATTAAAATTTTCTAAAGCCTGCAGTGTCCTTTTAGTTCAAGCCATCATCTCTGTATTACTTAGACTCAGTCTAACTGGATCTTTTTAATATTGTTGATTTGATTTGAGTATAAAGTAAAATATTTGGCTTGAATCATAATTTTTTGGGACTCTACTCAGATATCAAGCAGATTTTTAGGGGCTTTACAGAGTTGTAGTACAAACAGGGAAGGCATTCTGCATTCACAGTGAATTCTGCATTGGAATCATATGTAAAATTTTTCTTACAGATTACATTGAAAATTTCAAATTATGCTATACTTTCTTGGCAGAGAGTATTAACAGCAGTAGAAAGACTTCTGTTGCATTAGCCTATTCAGCATGCATCTATTCTTTCCTAACAAGCAAGCAAAAATCCATTCACTTGAAATACATACAATGCAGAAAATGGATCCTTGCACTGGACAGGATTTGCATTCCAGTAGAGAGATGTAGAGGTATTGATATATAAATCTGGGAACTGTTAAAAATAAGAGTCAGAATTTTTACATGTGCACAGGTCATAATACTAAATATGGTGTTTGGCTTTAGCTTTGAGTAAACATTGGAAGAAGATTTTAAAAAATAGCATCATTCCATAGAATGGAAAAAGAAATTTGTTGATAGGAATCATTAAATAGAAATCATTAAAAAGAAATCCAATGATATATGACATATATATGATATATGCACAGAACAGTGTTTCCAAACTAAGTACAGAAGAACACTTGACAAAGCTTCGAGTATTGAATTAAGTTTACATCCTTTAGTTGTGACGGGAAGTGGAATTTAACATGCAAATAAGAGGGAGATTAAGCGTAAACACACACATACATAGAACAGGTGACTACAACAGTATAAAAAACTATAATTTATGAGGAGTAGTGACAGAAAATGATGAACATAATTTTCTTTGACAAGATAAAGGATAAAGATAAGAACAGGCTCAGGTGGAACATCTGCTGATAGATGCACCTCTTAGGCCATAGCACTTACATAGGCTTCTCCCAGTGTGTCCCTAGGACTAACAACACTGCTGTTGCTTGGGCACATGTTGAATGCAAGAACCCTGAGCTAACCTGGGTCCTACTTTATCTTTCTTTGTATTTTAATATGCTCTTAAGTTAATTTTAGAAAACATTAACTTTTAAGAAACCTGATTGTAAAGATGTGAGCAATGATCAATTCCAGAAAAATTGTAAAACTTGAACAAAGGCTTTAGAGAAGAGAAAAACAAAACCAATATTAACATTAACAGTTCTGTCCTGAAGTACACAAAACATTTGAGATTGATGGAGAATAGACTAAAGCTTAAATAAAATACCTAGAAAGTGATCTATCTAGGAAAACATTTGAGAAAATATAGTGTCTAATCTGGGAACAGTGGTTCTTATGACATTCAGTGGAGACTGGAGGGATTCCTGTTGAGTGATGTCATAGCTGCAATTTTTCCAAATTTGGAATGGCAACAAGATTAAAGTGTCAGTGTATACATAGGCCATTTTGTATGGTACTTAAAGTAATTTAAATCTTTACTTAGTCTTTAGTTATTGTAAGTTTTATGGAGTGTTGGCACATATTTAGAAAATACCAAACCAACAGGAATAATTCAGAATTTTTTGAAATTTATACCAAACAATAAAATAAATAATAATAAATATAAATTAAACAAATAAGTATACTGGGTATACTAGTAATGCAATAGCATTATCACTTGTATATAAGAAAAGTCATAAATCATTCATTATAATTTTATTTTTCTCAACTTTAACATTAAAATGATACCATAAAATCTAAAAGAATATTTTGATACCTACAAACTGTCCTGTCAGAATCAGTATAACTCAATTTGTGGCTTTTGGTTTTAATACAGTATGATATATATATTTTTTTCATTCATTAGCTGATAGCAAATAGTAAAATTGACATTTTAGGGCTTTCAGTTAGCTTTAATTCCTTAATGCTATTCCAAATAGGCTATGAATTACTCTAATTCATTTTCAATTTTTAGTCTTGTATCTTTATTACTGATCAAAATTAACCCTTCATTTAAAATTAATTATATTAAAAATCCAAACTAAAAAAATTTAAAGTACCCATAGCCCTTCCTATGTGTATATATGTCATGTGTGTGCAGCTTTAGAAGCCCTGGACACTCCAGGATCTGTAGTTTCACATGAGGTGAACATTTGACTTGGTTTCAGGGAATAGAACTGGGTATCCTAGAAGCAGAAAGACACACATGGTATATACTCACTTATAAGTGAATACTAGATTTACAAGATAGGATAAACCTACAAAAATCTGTACACCTAAAGAAGCCTCTGAAAGACTCTACCTAGCAGTGTATCAAAGCAGATGCTGAGACTCATAATCAAACCTTGGGCAGAGTGCAGGGAATCATATGAAAGAAGGGAGTGGGGGCGGTTAGTAAGACCTGGAGAGGACAGGAGTTCCACAAGGACCAAATGTGTCTGGGCACAAGGGTCTTTTCTGAGACTGATTCTCCAGCCAAGGACCATGAATGGATATAACTTAGAAACCCTGCTCAGACATAGCAGCTCAGTATCCAAGTGGGTTACCCTAGTAAGGGGAATAGGGACTGTCTCTGACATGAACTCAGTGATGGGCTTTTAGACCTCCCCCCAACTCCCGAGAGAGGAACAGCCTTGCTAGGCCACAGAGGAGGACATTGCAGCCAGTTCTGATGAGACCTGATAAACTAGGGTCAGATGGATGGGGAGAAGGACCTCCCCTATCAGTGGACTTAGGGAGGGGTGGGGAGGAGATGAGGGAGGGAAGGTAGGATTGGGAGGGAATGAAGGAGGGGCGCTACAGCTGGGTTACAAAGTAAATAACCTGTAATTAATATAAAAATTATATAAAAAAAGAAAAAAGAAAGGGTAATATTGGTCAAGCTGCTTCTGTAGGTACCAGATTTATTATATATTTATTTTTAATTACATTTTTAATTTTTTATTGTTTATTATTATTAGTTACATTTTATTAACTCTGTATCCCAGCTGTATCCCCCTCCCTTATTCCCTCCCAATCCCACCCTCCCTCCCTCAGCTTCTCCCTGCCCCTTTCCAAGTCCACAGAATGGGGAGGACCTCCTCCTCTTTCATCTGGACCTGTTTTATCAGCTATCTTCAGGGCTGGCTGTGAAGTCCTCCTCTGTGGACTAGCAAAACTGCTCCTCCCTTGGGGGATGGGGAGTCAAAGAGCCTGCCATTGAGTTCCTGTCAGAGATAATCCCTGTTCCCCTTACTATGGGAAACCAATTGGTTATTGAGCTACCACGAGATTCGTCTGAGTAAAGGTACTAGGTTATATCCATACATGGTCCTTGACTGGAGAAACAGTTTCAGAAAAAAACCCTGTGCCCAGATATATTTGGTCCTTGTGGGGCTCCTATCCTTTCCCTGTCATACTAACTCACTTTTGCCGAAGGTTTGGTTATGAGTCTTAGTATCTGTTTTGAAACGCTGCTTGGTAGGGTCTTTCAGATGCCTTCTGTGGTACACTCCTGTCATACGTCCTATGCACATCTCATTTGTCTTTCCAAGTGAGGATTGATCATCTTACCTCGTGTCTGCTTTCTTGTTTATCTCCTTTAGATGTATAGACTTCGTTATTTTTATCATATCTTGTAGGTCTATATAAGCGAGAATATACCATGTTTGTCTTTCTCCTTCTGGGATACTTCACTCAGAATGATTTTTTCTAGATCCCACCATTTGCCTGCAAATTTCATGATTTCCTCTTTTTTGATTGCTGAGTAGTATTCCATTGTGTAAAAATATCCAAATAAAAAATGGGGAACAGAGCCAAACAGAGAATTCTCGACAGAGGAATATCAAATGGCAGAGAAACACTTAAAGAAATGCTCAACCTCATTAGCCATCAGGGAAATGCAAATCAAAATGACCCTGAGATATCACCTTACACCCATCAGAATGGCCAAGATGAAAAACTCAAGGGACAACACATGCTGGAGAGGTTGTAGAGAAAGGGGAACCCTCCTCCACTGCTGGTGGGAATGTAAACTGGTACAACCACTCTGGAAATCTATCTGGCGCTTTCTAAGACAATTAGGAATAGTGCTTCCTCAAGACCCCGCTATACCACTGCTAGGTATATACCCAAAGTTTGCTCAAGTACACAAAAGGGATATTTGCTCAACCATGTTTATAGCAGCTTTATTTATAATAGCCAGAACCTGGAAACAACCCAGATGTCCATCAACGGAGGAATGAGTACAGAAATTGTGGTATTTTTACACAATGGAATACTACTCAGCAATCAAAAAGGAGGAAATCATGAAATTTGCAGGCAAATGGTGGGACCTAGAAAAAATCATCCTGAGTGAAATATCCCAGAAGGAGAAAGACAAACACGGTATATACTCCCTTATATAGACCTATAAGATATGATAAACATAATGAAATCTATACACCTAAAAAAGATAATCAAGAGAGCAGATGGGGTAAGATTATCAATCCTCATTTAGAAAGACAGATGGGATGCGCATTGAACTCTAACTAGCAGTGTTTTCAAAGCAAAGACTCATGACCAAACCTTTGGCAGAGTACAGGGAATCATAAGAAAGAAGGGGAGTTAGTCTGATGAGGAAAGGATAGGAGCTCCACAAGGACCAAATATATCTGGGCACAGGGTCTTTTCTGAGACTGACATGCAACCAAGGACCATGTATGAATGTAACCTAGAACCTCTGCTCAGATGTAGCCTGTGGTAGCTCAGTAACCAATTGGTTTCCCATAGTGAGGGGAACAAGGACTATTTCTAACAGGAACTCAATGACTGGCTCTTTGGCCTCCCCACCCCCCAAGGGAGGAGCAGTCCCATTAGGCCACAGAGGAGAGCTTTGCAGCCAGTCCTGAAGATACCTGATAAAACAGGATCAGATGAATGGGGAGGAGGTCCCCCCTATCAGTGGACTTGGCAAGGGGCACAGTGGAGATGAGGGAGGGAGGGAGGGACTGGGAGGGAATGAGGGATCAGGACACGGCTGGGATACAGAGTTAATAAAATGTAACTGATAAGAAAAAAAATAAAATTCAAAAAAAATATATCAAACTTCTGTATAATATAAATATGAAAGCTTTTACTTTAATTGAGTTAATTACCAGCTGTAATGGTTCATTTTAATTGTCACCTAGACACAACTTATAATAACTTGGGAAGAGAGTTTCCATGAGGGACTATCTTGATCAACTTAGTAGTTGGTCATGTCTGGGGGGGGGGGTTATTGTTTTTTCCCCCTGTGGTTGTCTATAGTTTATTTTCCCAAAGCATCATCTGAATAAATTTTACTTTTGTTTAAAAAAAGAAAAAAAAATACCACAATTTCTGTATCCATTCCTCCGTTGATGGACATCTGGGTTGTTTCCAGGTTCTGGCTATTATGACTAAAGCTGCTACAAACATGGTTGAGCAAATATCCTTGATGTGTACTTGAGCAAATTTTGGGTATATACCTAGCAGTGCTATAGCTGGGCCTTGAGGAAGCGTTATTCTTAATTGTCTGAGTAAGCGCCAGATTGACTTCCAAAGTGGTTGTACCAGTTTACATTCCCACCAGAAATGAAGGAGGGTTCCCTTTTCTCCACAACCTCTCCAGCATGTGTTGTCACTTGAGTTTTTCATCTTGGCCATTCTGATGGGTGTAACATCAAATCTCAGGGTCATTTTGATTTGCATTTCCGTAATGGCTAATGACATTGAACATTTCTTTAAGTGTTTCTCTGCCATTCGATATTCCTCTACAGAGAGTTCTCTGTTTAGCTCTGTTCCCCATTTTTTAAGTGGATTACTTGGTTTGCTGCTTTTCAGCTTCTTTAGTTCTTTATATATACTGGGTATTAGCCCTCTGTCAGATAAAGGGTTGGTGAAGATTCTTTCCCAATCTGTAGGCAGTCATTTTGTTTTGATGACAGTGTCCTTTGCTTTACAGAAGCTTTTCAGCTTCATGAGGTCCCATTTATTGATTGTTGTTCTTAGAGCCTGTGCTGTTGGTGTTCTGTTCAGGAAGTTGTCTCCTGTGCCAATGAGTTCTAGGCTGTTCCCCACTTTTTCTTCTAACAGATTTAGAGTATCTGGTTTTATGTTGAAGTCTTTGATCCACTTGGATCAGTTGGGCCATTAAGTTGTTTGTATGAGATGTCACAAATTTCTTCTTGAAGGCATTTAGTCCTATAAATTTTTACGTTTGGGTGGAAAGTTCTGTAGACGTCTATTAGGTCCATTTGATTTAGGACCTCTGTAAGTACCTTTATTTCCTTATTAGGTTTCTGTCTAGATGATCTGTCCCTTGGTGAAAGTGGGGTGTTGAAGTCTCCCACTATCAAGGTGTTGGGATAAATGTGTGATTTAAATTTTAGTAATGTTTCGTTTATGAATGTAGGCGCTCTTGTTTTGGGGGCATAGATGTTCAGAAATGTCCTCTTGGTGGATTTTCCCTTTGATGAGAATGTAGTGTCCCTCCTCATCTTTTTTGATTAATTTTGTTTGAAAGTCTATTTTATTAGATATTAGGACAGCTACCCCAGCTTGTTTTCTGGGTCCATTTTCTTGAAAGACATTTTTCCAACCTTTTACTCTGAGGTAGTGTTTATCTTTGTTGCAGAGGTGCGTTTCTTGGATGCAGCAGAATGTTGGATCCTGTTTCTGTACCCATTCTGTTAGTCTGTGTCTTTTTATTGGCGAGTTGAGTCCATTGATGTTGATAGATAATAGTGACCAATAAATGTTAGTTTCTTTTGTATTGGAGTCGGTGATCTTACTGTGTTTGATTGCTTGTTTTCTTTTCATTTTTGTTGGGATATTATCTGTATGCCATGTTTTCTTGGGTGAAGTTGTTTTCATTGGATTGGAGTTTTCCTTCTAGTATCTTCTGTAGGGCTGGTTTGTTGTGTAGATATTGTATAAATTTAGTTTTGTCATGGAATATTTTGTTTTCTCCATCTATGTTGATTGAAAGCTTTGCAGGGTATAGTAGTCTGGGTTGACATTTGTGATCTCTTAGAGTCTCCATGACACTTGCCCAACCCTTCTGGCTTTCATAGTTTCTGATGAGAAGTCCGGTGTGATTCTGATAGATCTATCTTCATATGTTACTTGGCCTTTTTCCCTTGCTGCTTTTAATATCTTTTCTTTGTTCTGCCAGTTTGGTGAGAATCTGGTGTGATTCTGATAGGTGTACCTTTATATGATACTTGGCCTTTTTTCCTTACTGCTTTTAATATTTTGTTGTTGTTCTGTAGATTAGACTATTTAGTGATGTGAGCAGTTTCTTTTCTGGTTTGGTCTATTTTGGTGTTCTTAGGCCTCTTGTATATTTATGGACATGTCTAAGTTGGGAAATTTTTCTTCTATAATTTTCTTGAAAATGTTTTCTGGACCTTGGAGCCTGGAGTCTTGTTTTTCATCAATTCCTATTATTCTTAGACTTCATCTTTTCATGGCGTCCTTGATTTCTTAGATATTTTGTGTTTGGGACTTTTCTGATTTTATTTTCTCTTTGAGAGAAGTATCAATTTCTACGAGTGTATCTTCATCTCCAGAGATTCTCTCTTCCATCTCTTGCATTCTATTGGTGATGTTTACCTTTGTGGTTCCTGATCTTTTCTCCAAGTTCTCCAGCTCAAGGGTTTTCTCAATTTGTGTTTTCTTTATGAGTCTAATTCTGTTTTCATGCCTTGCACCATTTCCTTCATTCTGTTTGAATGTGGATTCCTGTTTCTCTATGATGGTCTCTATTTTTTTGTTCATTTCCTTTCTATATGCCACTAATTTTATCTCTACTTGTGCCTCTATTTGTTTGGCTATGTTTGCCTGTGTTTCTTTAAGAATTTTGTCTATTTCTTCTTTCTTTACCGCCAATTGACTGGCCAAGTGTTTAAAAGATTTGTTCATTTCCTCTTTAACTGACTGAATTTGCATGGTTATTGTTCTGAGAGATCTGTTTGTTTCCTCTTTATGAGCCTCAAATAGTTGAGTAAGCATAGCTTCAAAGCATTTTCCCGTGCTTTTGTTGAATTGGAGTATCAGTCAATTTTGGGAGATGCTGGTGAAGTCATGATGTCCTGATTTATGTTGGAAGTGTTCTTTCACCTACCCCTGGTCATTGGCTTATCTGAAACCTTCCCTGTTTGTTTCTGGATTCTGCAGTTCAGACTGGTACTGTCTCTCTCTGGCGTCTGGAGAGTTCTTCAGGACATTTTTATTTTTTTAATATTAGTTACAGTTTATCAACTTTATATCCCAGCTGTAGCCTGCTCCCTCATTCCCTCCTAATCCCACACTCCCTCCCTCATATCTTCCCTACACCTTTCCAAGTCCACTGATAGGGAAGGTCCTCCCCCCCCCCTTCCAACTGACCCTAGCTTATCAGGTTTCTTCAGGACTGGCTGCAATGTCCTCCTCTGTGGCCTAGAAAGGCTGCTCCTCTTTCTGGGGGTGGGGCAGATTCAAAGAGCCAGCTATTGATTTCATGTCAGAAATAGTCCCTGTTCCCCTTAGTAGGGAACCCATTTGGATACTGAGCTACCATGTACTGCAACCGAGCCGGGGTTATAGGTTATATCCATACATGAAGTCTCTACCTAGCAGTGTATCAAAGCAGATGCTGTGACTCATAACCAAACTTTTGGCAGAGTTTAGGGAATCATATGAAAGAAGAGGGAGTTAGTATGACCTGGACAGGAGCTCCACAAGGACAAAATATATCTGTGCACAAGGGTCTTTATGAGACTGTATTTCCAGCCAAGGACCATGTGTGGATATAACCTATTATAAATTTATAAATTTAAAAAAATTATAGAGTTGCATGCTTTAAACTCTCAAAACTGTTTTTCCAATAATGAAAACATTTGTAAACTCGATATATCAGTGAAATAATGAAAATATGTACAAAGAGGTAGCCTACTTAATGGAAAACATTTTTAACAGCTCCATATCCAATAGAAGACTCTTATCAAAAATAAAAAGGACCATCTATGGATATAATCTAGTACCTTTACTCGGACGAATCTCGTGGTAGCTCAATAACCAATTGGTTTCCCATAGTAAGGGGAACAGGGACTATCTCTGACAGGAACTCAATGGCAGGCTCTTTGACTCCCCACCCCCCAAGGGAGGAGCAGTTCTGCTAGTCCACAGAGGAGGACTTCGCAGCCAGCCCTGAAAATAGCTGATAAAACAGGGCCAGATGAAAGGGGAGGAAGTTCTCCCCAATCCATGGACTTGGAAAGGGGCAGGGAGAAGCTGAGGGAGGGAGGGTGGGATTGGGAGGGAATAAAGGAGGGGGATACAGCTGGGATACAGAGTTAATAAAATGTAACTAATGATAACAAACAATAAAAAAAGAGTATCAGCATATGCTTTGATACAGTGCTGGGGAGAGTCTTTCAGAAGCCCTCTGTGTTAGGCTCCTGTCCTGTTTCCTGTTTTCTCCCTCTTCTGATGTCCATTCTGTTTGTCTTTCTGAATGAGGATTGATCATCTTACCCAGGGTGCTCCTTCTTGCTTAGCTTCTTTAGGTGTATAGATTTCAGTATGTTTATCCTATTTTATATGTCTAGTATCCACTTATAAGTGAGTATATACTATGTGTGTCTTTCTGCTTCTGGGATACCTCACTCAGGATGATCTTTTCTAGATCCCCCATTTGCCTGCAGATTTCATGGCTTCCTTGTTTTTAATTGCTGAGTAGTATTCCATTGTGTAAATGTACCACAATTTCTGTATCCATGCCTCTGTTGAGTGACCTCTGAGTTGTTTCCAGGTTCTGGCTGATATGAAAAAAGCTGCTAGGAACATGGTTCACCAAATGTCCTTGTTGTGTACTTGAGGTTATTTTGGATATATGCCTAGGAGTGGTATAGCTGGATCTTGAGGAAGCAGTAATCCTGATTGTCTGAGAAAGCCCAGATTGATTTCAAAAGTGGTTGTACAAGTTTACATTCCCACCAGCAATAAAGGAGGGTTCCCCTTTCTCCACCTCCTCTCCAGCACGTATTGTCACTTGAGTTTTTTATCTCAGCCATTTTGATGGGTGTAAGGTGAAATCTCAGGGTCATTTTGATTTTGCATCTCCCAGATGACTAAGGATCTTGAGCATTTCTTTAAGTGTTTCTCTGCCATTTGCTCAGAAAACCAACTACAGTGTCCATAACAATGTTGTGAGGAGTTCAATCACCATTAAAAATAAATAAAAATAAAGGCTTTACTTATTTTAATTCGATTTCCAAAGTTTCAGAGAAAATGTTATTAGGATACTAATGGGAGAAATATAGTTTATAGTTCACCAGAGCAAAGGATTAAGAATTATAAAGAGATGAGGTAGAGAAAGCTCGATGTTTGAGAACATTTGCTGCTCAAACAGGGAGACTAGAACTCAACTTCTAGAATGTAGGCAATATGTCAGGCATCCCAAACACACCTGTAAACTCAGTTCTAAGGAGAACAAGAAAAGGAGACTTGCTGAACTTAGTGACAATCTGATTGATGTAAATTCTAGGTTCAGGGAGAGACCCTGACTCAAAATGACAAGCAAAAACAAAACAAAACAAAACAAAAAAAACAGCTGATGTTTTCTGTGAGCACACAGGTGTACTGTTCCATATACATGTCTCACTCACACATTCATACACATATTCAGATACAATCCTATATAAACACACACAAGCAGTATAAAGGAAAGGCAATCAGGAAAATACTTTACCAGTTGAGCTAACTCCATATTCCCCAAATCATCTTTTTTCTTTAATATTTGTATAATTTCACTTTGTGATTATAATATGCTCTTTTAAATAAATTCCTTCGGGGGGCGGAGCCAAGATGGTGACTAGCACACACAGTTTCCGAGCTGTGGAAGAGATAAAGTTCTGAGTTGATGAGTGGAAGAACTTCTGAAGCCAGGGAAACAATGGAGAGACTTTCTAAACAACAGGGAACATCGCAGGAGGTGAAAACCTTGGTCTCCGGTCACCCAGGGACTTGTTTGGGGAAGGTGAGAAACGATCTTTGATCTCTCGGCACTCCCCTCCCCCAGACCTCCCTCCTCCTCCTCGGCACAGCGGACTCGCCTTTCTCAGCGCAGACCTAACTGCCTGGGGCCTGCAGCCACGGAGGCGGAGCCCCAAGCCCTTTATCGGCAAAGGCCAGCAGTACTGTGTCTCGGAGCCCCAGATTCACGCGCAGCAGCTGCACCATCCTCCCAGGGCCCGAGTCTGCTAGACGCCATACTAGCTCCACAGGAGCACCATCACTGACGGTACGGCCCGCCCAATCCCACAGTGACAGAGAATACGCTATATACTCACCAAAACCAGACAGAAACGCCATACAAGCTAGACACACCAGGCGCTGGGCCTCTGAAGCTTGGAGAGCACAGTAAAGAGACCCCAGGACTTCCCAGAAAGCATCTGGACTAGCAACCCAGTCTCCAGTTACAGCGGGACTTTCTAACCTGGCGGCGGAGCAGCACTGAGCTTGCAGGCCACATCAGCCCTCCAGTTTAAGACTAACCAGGGCCAAACCAGAGAAC
>NW_026590305.1:619491-648601 GCF_907164565.1 Psammomys obesus
ACTCAACCAAGGACCATCTATGGATATAACCTAGAACTTCTGCTCGGATGTGGCCTGTGGTAGCTCAGTAACCAAGTAGTTTTCTAAAGTAAGGGGAACACGGACTATTTCTAACAGGATCTCAAGGGCAGGCTGTTTGACACCTCCCCCAGGGGAGGAGCAGTCTGTTAGGTCACAGAGGAGGACTTTGCAGCCAGCCCTGAAGATACCAGATAAAACAGGGTCAGATGAAAGGGGAGGAGGTCCTCCCCTATCAGGGGATTTGGAAAGGAGCAGGGAGGAGACCAGGGAGGGAGTGTGGGGTTGGGGAGGGAATGAGGGAGCGGGATACAGCTGGGACACAGAGTTAAAAAAATGTAACTAAAAAGAAAAATAAAATTAAAAAAAATTCCTTCTATTTTCTTAATGTACACACCTAAGCTTTTGGTCCACTATCAAGGCATTTTATTGAAATTGTACTCAACCATCCATTAAAGTATGCAAGTATATATATTTACATTTAAAGCATTTTTCATTTACAATGTCTTTGTACTTTCTGTTTTTCAGCTTTTGTGTTCTCTTAGACCTCCCATCAATTTCTGCTGAATTTCTTTGAGGTCCAGAATCAGTAAATAAATACAGCATACACATACATTGATCAGGAACTATACTTTTGCTATCAAATATGTAAAGATTTTTTTTTAATTTTATTTTTTTCTTATCAGTTACATTTTATTAACTCTGTATCCCAGCTATATCCCACTCCATCATTCCCTCCCAATCCCACTCTCCCTCCCTCATCTCCACCCTGCCCCTTTCCAAGTCCACTGATAGGGGGCGACCTCCTCCCCATTCATCTGATCCTGTTTTATCAGGTATCTTCAGGACTGGCTGCAAAGTCCTCCTCTGTGGCCTAACAGGACTGCTCCTCCCTTGAGGGGTGGGGAGGTCAAAGAGCCAGCCATTGAGTTCCTGTTAGAAATAGTTCTTGTTCCCCTTACTATGAGAAACAATTGGTTACTAAGGTACCACGGGCTACATCTGAGCAGAGGTTTTAGGTTATATCCATACATAGTCCTTGGTTGAATGTCAGTCTCAGAAAAGACCTTGTGCCCAGATATATTTGGTCCTTGTGGAGCTCCTATCCTTTCCCAATCATACTAACTCCCCTTCTTTCATCTGATTCCCTGTACTATGCCGAAGGTTTGGTTATGAGTCTTTGTATTTGCTTTAAAAACACTGCTAGTTAGAGTCTTTCAGATGACTTCAGTAGACTCCTGTCATAAGTTCAATGCACATCCCATCTGTCTTCCAAACGAGGATTGATCATTTTACCCCATGTCCGCTCTGTTGATTATCTTTTTTAGGTGTTTAGATTTCATTATGTTTATCATATCTTATAGGTCTATATAAAGTATATACCATGTTTGTCTTTCTCCTTCTGGGATATTTCACTCAGAATGATCTTTTCTAAATCCCATCATTTGCCTGCAAATTTCATGATTTCCTCCTTTTTGATTGCTGAGTAGTATTCCATTGTGTAAAAATACCACAATTTCTATACCCATTCCTCCGTTGATGGACATCTGGGTTGTTTCCAGGTTCTGGCTATTACAAATAAAACTGCTATAAACATGGTTGAGCAAGTATCTCTTTTGTGTACTTGAGCAAATTTTGGGTACATACCTAGCAGTGGTATAGCTGGGTCTTGAGGAAGCACTATTCCTAATTGTCTGAGAAAGCGCCAGATAGATTTTCAAAGTGGTTGTATCAGTTTACATTCCCACCAGCAGTGGAGGAGGGTTCCCCTTTCTCTACAACCTCTCCAGCATGTGTTGTCACTTGAGTTTTTCATCTTGGCCATTCTGATGGGTGTGAGGTGAAATCTCAGGGTCATTTTGATTTGAATTTCCCTGATGGCTAATGAGATTGAGCATTTCTTTAAATGCTTCTCTGCCATTCGATATTCCTCTACAGAGAATTCTCTGTTTAGCTCTGTTCCCCATTTTTAAATTGGATTACTTGGTTTGCTGCTTTTCAGCTTCTTTAGTTCTTTGTATATACTGGATATTAGTCCTCTGTCAGATAAAGGGTTAGTGAAGATTCTTCCCCAATCTGTAGGCAGTCGTTTTGTTTTGATAACAGTATCCTTTGCTTTACAGAAGCTTTTCAGTTTCATGAGGTCCCATTTATTGATTGTTGATCTGAGAGCCTTTGCTGTTGGTGTTCTGTTCAGGAAGTTGTCTCCTGTGCCAATGAGTTCTAGGCTATTCCCCAATTTTTCTTCTAACAGATTTAGAGTATCTGGTTTTATGTTGAGGTCTTTGATCCACTTGGACTTCAGTTTTGTGCAGGGTGATAAATATGGATCTATTTTCATTTTCCTGCATGTAGACATCCAGTTGGACCAGCACCATTTGTTGAAGATGCTGTCTTTTTTCCATTAAATGGATTTGGCTTCTTTGTCAAATATTGAGTATTCATAGGTGTGTGGGTTTATTTCTAGGTCTTCTATGCGGTTCCATTGATCCTCCTTTCTGTTTCTATGTCAATACCATGCATTTTTTATTACTATTGCTCTGTAGTACAGCTTGAGATCGGGGATGGAGATACCTCCAGATGATCTGTTGTTGTACAGGATTGTTTTGGAGATTCTGGGTTTTTTGTTTCTCCATATGAAGCTGAGAATCTTTTTTTAAAGGTCTGAAAAGAATTGAGTTGGTATTTTGATGGGGATTGCATTGAATCTGTAGATTGCTTTTGGCAGGATGGCCATTTTCACAATGTTAATCCTACCAATCCATGAGCACGGGAGATCTTTCCATCTTCTGAGATCTTCTTCAATTTCTTTCTTCAGAGACTTGAAGTTTTTCTCAAACAGGTCTTTCACTTGCTTAGTTAGTGTCACCCCAAGGTACTTTATGTTATTAGTGGCTATTGTGAAGGGTGTTGTTTCCCTAATTTGTTTTTCGGCCCTTTTGTCTTTGGTATACAGGAGGGCTTCTGATTTTTTTTGAGTTGATTTTGTATCCTGCCACTTTGCTGAAGGTGTTTATCAGCTGGAGGAGTTCTCTGGTTGAATTTTTGGGGTCGCTCATATATACTATCATATTATCTGCATATAGTGACACTTTGACCTCTTCCTTTCCGATTGTATCACCTTGATCTCCCTTACTTGTCTTACTGCTCTAGCTAGGACTTCAAGTACTATGTTGAAGAGATATGGAGAGAGTGGGCAGCCTTGCCTTGCCCCTGATTTCAGTGGAATTGATTTAAGTTTCTCTTTATTGAGTTTGATGTTGGCTATAGGCTTGCTGTATATTGCCTTTACTATGTTTAGGTATGTGCCTTGTATCCCTGATCTCTCCAAGACTTTAAACATGAATGTGTGTTGGACTTTGTCAAATGCTTTTTCAGCATCTAAGGAGATGATCATGTGGTTTTTCTCCTTCAGTTTGTTTATATGGTGGATTACATTGATGGATTTCCATGTATTGAAAGACCCCTTACATGACTGGGATGAAGCCTACTTGGTCATGGTGGATGATATCTTTGATGTGTTCTTGGATTCGGTTTGCAAGTATTTTATTGAGTATTTTTGCATCAATGTTCATAAGAGAGATAGGTCTGAAGTTCTCTTTTTTGTTGGGTCTTTGTGTGGTTTAGGTATCAAGGTGACTGTCACTTCATAGAATGAATTTGGTAATGTTCCTTCTGGTTCCATTTTGTGGAATAATTTGAAAAGAATTGGAGTTAGCATTTCTTTGAACATCTGGTAGAATTCTGCGCTGAAACCATTTGGCCCAGGGCTTTTTTTGGAAGGGAGGCTGTTGATGACTGCTTCAATTTCCTTGGGGGATATAAGGCTGTTCAATCTTTCTACCTGGTCTTGACTTAATTTTCATAGACAGAATCTATCAAGAAAATTGTCCATTTTTTTTTTTTTTAGATTTTCGAATATTGCGGCATATAGGCTTTTGTAGTATGACCTAATGATTGGATTTCTTCAGTGTCTGTAGTTATGTCCCCCCTTTCATTTCTGATTTTGATGATTTGGATAGTTTCTCTCTGACCTTTCGTTAGCTTGGCTAAGGGTTTGTCTATCTTGTTGATTTTCTCAAAGAACCAGCTCTTGGTTTCCTTGATTCTTTCAATAGTTATATTTGTTATATGAGAAATATATGCATATATTTCTAATTGATTGATTTCAACCCTGAGTTTCATTATTTCCAGCCATCTGCTCCTCTTGTTTTTATCTGCTTCTTTTTTTTTCCCCTAGGGCTTTCAGTTGGGCCATTAACTTGTTTGTATGAGATGTTACAAATTTCTTCTTGAACCACTTAGTGCTATGAATATTCCTCTGAGCACTGCTTTTATTGTGTCCCATCTATTTGGGTATGTTGTACCTTCATTTTCATTGAATTCTAGGAAGTCGTTAATTTCTATCTTTATTTCATGCTTAACCCAGCTGTCATTGAGTATCAAGCTGTTAATTTTCCAAGTGCATGTAGGCTTTTTGCTATTTCTGTTGTTGTGGAGGTGCAGCTTTAGTCCATGGTGGTCAGATAGAATACAGGGGATTATTTTAATCTTCTTGTATTTGTTGAGGCTTGCTTGTGACCAACTATATGGTCTATTTTGGAGAAAGTTCCATAAGGTGCTGAAAAGAATGTATACTCTTTTGAGTTTGGGTGAAAAGTTCTGTAGACATCTATTAGGTCCATTTGAATTAGAACCTTTGTAAGTGCCTTTATTTTCCTATTTGGCTTCTGTCAAATGATCTGTCCCTTGGTGATAGTGGGGTGTTACAGTCTCCCACTATTAAGGTTTTGGGATAGATGAGTGATTTAAGCTTTAATAATGTTTTGTTTGTGAATGTAGGTGCTCTTGTATTTGGGGCATAGATGTTCAGAATTGTGATGTCCTCCTGGTGGATTTTTCCTCTGATGAGAATGTTGTAACCCTCCTCATCTTTTTTGATTAATTTTGTTTAAAAGTCTATTTTATTAGATATTATGATAGCTACTACAGCTTGTTTTCTGGGTCCATTTGCTTGAAAATCAGTTTTCCAGCCCTTTACTATGAGGTACTATTTATATTTGTTGCATAGGTGTGTTTCTTGGATGCAGCAGAATGTTGGATCTTATTTCCCCACCCATTCTGTTAGTCTGTGTCTTTTTGTTGGAGAGTTGAATCCATTGATGTTTATAGATAATAGTGACCACTGAACATGAGTTCCTATTATTGTGTAGTTGGTGGTGTTACTGTGTTTCATTGCTTATTTTCTTTTAATTTTTGTTGGGAAATTATCTGTATCCTATGTTTTCTTGGGTGTAGTTGTTTTCTTTGGATTGGAATTTTCCTTCTAGTATCTTCTGTAGGGCTGGTTTACTGTTCAGATATTGTTTAAATTTAGTTTTGTCATGGAATATTTTGTTTTCTCTGTCTATGTTGATTGAAAGCTTTGCAGGGTTTGTACTCTAGGTTGGCATCTGTGGTCTTTTAAAGCCTGCATCATGTCTGCCAAGGCCCTTCTAGCTTTCATAGTTTCTGATGAGAAGTCCAGTGTGCTTCTGCCAGTTCTATCTTTATATGTTACTTGGCCTTTTTCCCTTGCTGCTTTTAATATCTTTTCTTTGTTCTGTAGGTTAAGTATTTTGACTATGATGTGACGTGATGTGATGGTCTAGTCTATTTGGTGTTCTGTAGGCCTCTTGTATATTTATGAATATCTCTTTCTTTAGGTTGGGAAAATTTTCTTCTATGATTTTCTTGAAAATATTTTCTAGACCTTGGAGCCTGGAATCCTCTTCTTCATCAATTCCTATTATTCTTAGATTTTGCCTTTTATAGCGTCCTTGATTTCTTGGATGTTTTCTGTTTGGGATTTTTCCAATTTTACTTTTTCTTTGAGAGAAGTATCAATTTCTGCGAGTATATCTTCAGCACCAGAAATTCTTCCTTCCATCTCTTGTATTCTGTTACTGATGCTTACCTTTGTGGTTCCTTCTCTTTTCTCTAAGTTCTCCAGCTCCAGAGTTTTCTCAGTTTGTGTTTTCTTTATTGATTCTAATTCTGTTTTCATGCCTTGCACCATTTCCTTCATCTGTTTGAATGTGGATTCCTGTGTCTCCTCTCTCCAAGATGGTCTCTATTTTTTTGTTTGTTTCCTTTCTATATGCCACTACTTGTGCCTCCATTTGTTTGGCTATATTTGCCCATGTTTCTTTGAGAGCTTCATTCATTTTCTGTTTCTTTGCCTCCACTTGGGAGACCAATTCTTTGAGAGATTTGTTTGTTTCCTCTTTAACTGTTTGTATCTGTATGGCTATTTCTCTGAGATATTTGTTTGTTTCCTTTTTATGTGCCTCTAATAACTGGATAAGCATAGATTTAAAGTCATTTTCTTGTGTTTCCAATGAGTTGGAGTATCCATTAATTTTGCGGGTTGCTGGTGAAGCCATAATGTCTTGATTTATGTTGGGTGTGTTCTTTCGCCAACCTCTGGCCATTTGGTTATCCGTAGCATTCACTGTTTGTTCCTGGATTCTGCAAATCAGACTGGTCTTTCTCTGGTGTCTGGAGAATTCTTCAGGAAAATGAAAGAGGTCCAGTGGTTTCAGCATGTGCGTTGGTGTTTCAGCTGTACCTGTGGGAGGACAGTCTGCAGGTGCAGAAGGGCAAATGCGAGATAGCGTGTGAGTGTGTGTTTGCATGGAAGTGTGCCCTGAGAGACAGGGTGTTAGAGAATGTAGAGGCCTTCAGTGAAAGAGAGGGGTGCCTTGCAGACACCGAAAAGAAGTGCTTAATATATCACAAGTGCTGTTGATGATTGCGGGCAGATTGTTTTTGCAGGTCTGCTGGAATTTGGTTGCTGTTCAGCTGGCTATCTGCCACTGAAGGGTTCGATGGCCTGTGCAGTCACTGGCTGGGAGACCCTGTGGGGAGTCAGTACTGCGGCTCACAGACTTGGGACCTGGGAAGGATTGTACTGCAGATTTGTGGCAGGCGCTCTGCAGGAGCAGGTGCTTCACTGGGTGGAGTCTCCAGAGGGGCAGGCGCCCTACCTGTCGGGATCTCTGGCGGGGGAGGGTTGGGGGCATCCCGGGTCAGGAGCTCAGCAAGAGATTGCTTGGTGGGGCAGGGGCTCCTTGGATGTGTGCTTCAAGGAATGGTGTTTGGCAGGTAGGAACAGCTGTCCACTACAGCTGAGGAGCTAGAAACCCTGCCTCTGCTGTCTCCAGGCAGTGACTTTTGTGCTCAGCTCACTGACACTGTGTGTAGGCTCCCCTAAGGAGGAGGGAGACACAGACAAAGGAAGTGCCTCTCTCTGTTCCCAGAGAAGTCTGCGCCTGATCTGAATCTATAAGTGTTCTCTGCTTCTGTGGTGTCCCCTCTCTTTCAGAAAGCCAAAACATATAAATTCTGGCTTTGATTGTCCCTCCACTCACCAATTTTGGAGATTCAGATCCTCTATCTCTCAAAAATAGTGCGAGCTGTTCGCCGCCCTCTTGGGTCCCCCCATATTTTGTGTCTTTAACTGAACAACCACAGACAATTTCCATGACATTCATCATCTAAGGCATTAGAGGCTACTGCTCTGCCATGTTTAAGTACCCCATGAGTTTCTGTCCCTCTAGGTTTTATTGTATTATTTCACAACCAGCCCCTCTTACTGAATAAAATGCCTTATGTCCTGTTTTTGTTATCCTTTCAATGATACATTAGTTAGCTAAATATTCAGTAACAAACAAATGCAATATCACACAGAACAACAAAGACTGATCTTTAACTCATGTGTATGTATCCCATTATTATAATAGCAAAGCTCTGTTCCATGGCCTCCTCATTCTAGGATCTAGGCTAAAAGGATGTGGTCTCACAATATGTTGCATTGTAACATGAGACCTGTCAAACAAGACATATAGAAAAAGAGATGTGGCAGAGCCCTGGGTCATCTTCCTAGTTTCAGAAAGAGTTTGGTATTTACACATTTCCTCAGAAAAAAATTGGTTGAAGTCATAACCCAAGTGTGTATATGCTCTGTTATATTTACATTAAACTGTGGATTTTATTACATGAAAAAAAAAACATAGTGGCTTTTGTCATCAAAATAGATAATGAGGATGAGACCATGACAGGCCACACAGGAGGAGCATGCAGTATGCTTGTTCTTGACAATTTAATTGGCTTTTTAGCTATTCAGCTATTCACACAATCTGCTGAATTATTTTACCCAGAACTAATATGTCAAATAATCTACAAACCATATAAGATATCAGCCTTTATCTGCCAATTATTTGGTTTCTAGTGTTTTCTCAAAGCCTCTATTAACAGATTTATTTACCACTGTCCCCTCTTCAACAAGAGCTTGCCTATTAAAATAATTTTAATGAACAATGAGAAATCTTTAAAAGAAGACTTAAAAGTATTCTTTTGAGGCTATGTTTCTTCTTTGAATTTACCTGTTCATGCACATGGATATAATTCAATCTGTGCGTTTCTTTATTAAAGAGAGACATAGCCAGGGTAAGATGCCTGCTAATAAGAAGGTGCTGGTAAGAGCAGAGGGCAATATGTATGCTTAAATAGAGGGAAGATACTATTTTCATATGATCTCATTAGAAGAGAAAATCTGTTTTCCTTGATTGGAGTCATTTTCATTATAAATAATTTCAAATTGTAGAATGAGTTCTATTTTAAAATAACCTCACTGAAAAATAACTTAATATTTTTCTTTTGTTTTGTCACAGTTTGGCACTCAGCAGAAGCAATCCTTATGAGTGAGCCAATGCTTTTGTCATACAAGTTCCCCTTCAGGTACAAAGGTGTTAACTGGAACACTAGGCAAAGCAACTGTTACTATGAGTCAGGAAAGCAATCCCATGGTCATACTGACACAGAAAATTGTGCATCTATAAAAATGAATAATTAAATTAAACACCTCAGTTGTTTACATCTGAAGCTACGATTACCATAGTAAGAAGGGTACTGTGAAAATAATACATTGAGATATCTGGAGTATCACCATAATCAGCAAACAACTTGAATTTATACAATGAAAAAATCTATTATTTTAAAGAAAATCATAATATATAATATACCATATTCTCTAATATATCTTTTTAAATTTCAAAATGTGAAAATACAAAACTTTAATCATTTTGCATTCATAATTAAGTACACAAACACACAGATAATGAATGTGCTGAATTATAGAAGCTATCTATGCTTCAGATTCACTATTAATACCAAATGTATATGTGTTGCCTGTGTAATCTTTATTTTTATCTTACAATTTCAAAATTAATCACAGTTATTTTTATAATGAAGGCAAAGTGCCTTATACACACTATGAAATGATATTTTGAAGCTCTTCATCATGTGTTCACTTATAAAGTCCTGCCTCATGTTTTAAGCTGAGTTTGACTTTAAGTTGATGCATTTGAAAGCTCAGTTTCTTCTGCCTCACTGCCATCCATCTTGTATTTGCATGAGTTCATTTTACATCCTTGCTTGGTTATGTCTGCTTTGATGATGGCAAACATAATGAAGATCTTGTAGTTCTGTTAAAAGGAACTTTTTATTTATAACCTTTTCTAATGGAAGTCAAAACAGTTTCTTTTGAAAATGAGTAAAGACTTAAGAAAGATGTCATATAAGTCATTTTCTTCATCTTAACATATACATTTCTATAATAAATATATAAGTGTATTTGTTAAAAATATAACAATTGTATTTTATATATAAGGATAATAAATAACATATTGATGTAAAAAGGCACATTATTCATATGTCTTAATAATTTCAACACAAATAAAAAGAAATCAAATATGTCAACACAAACATAAAGGAATAAAAAGTAAAAAACTTTGAAAGAAAAAGTTGGATGCATTTTTTGAAAGGGTCATAATATATATCCCAGGTTGGTTCCTGCTTCCTAAGTGCTGTCATCATAATCATATACCAACATTTTAAGCCTTGAGTACTTTTTGGTTCAACAAATCAAACATTTTATGTAGCATCCCAAGTTCTTGCTTGAGAAAATAAATCATTTAGCTGCAACAGTTAATTATATATACATATATAATTATGTATAAAATATATTATCATATATGACATATATATATATGATATGAAGAAGCATGTTCTAAAAATATTACATCAACACATAGACCCTTAGTCCTTTAGTGTATGAAGTATAACATCAGATTTGCAAACTTGCTATGTAAAATGTGAAAAGACAGAGTTCATAGAAAATAAGACATACGGTTGAAAGATATTTTAAATTTGGTAGTTCATCTTACCCAAGTCAAAATGGATAAGATCAAGAAAACATCTAAACATAAAAGCTAACCAGGATGCAGAGAAGAGGAACACTTATTCATAGTTAGCGGGATTATAAAAAAGGCTGAAACCACTAAAGAAATCAGAGTCTCAATATTCTGCTCTGCCCATTTTGCTTCCATACCTCCACCACAATTATGGACCTTACCTTTGGAACTATAAGTTAAAATCAACTTTCTTCATTAAGATGCCTCCTGTTACCGTATGGTATTTTATCACAGATAAAAATGTAATAGACCTTCTGAGCTGCAAATCAAGTTTAAAGCTTCCTTAGAGTACAAAGACACTGACTCAAAAATACCAAAGCAATAACAACAAGCATTGACACATCTAATGAGCCCAAAATTGAGTCAATTAAACAGATATAAAATTGAGAATAAAAGATCAGCTATTTCATACACTTGTCAAAGACGTAAAACTGAATTTTATTAAATGGAATCAAGACCGTGTTAATTTGAAAGAAGAGGGCACAAAAGGATGGTGTGTATCTAGGCTCTTTTTTCTAGACTTGAGAATCTAGACTTGGGAATCGAGGTTTGGAGATAACCTTAGTTTTAACAGATATTAGCAGCTTAGCATTTATGTACTTTATTCTGTGTGAGAATATATATATATATTTTTTTTTCAAGTTCTGTAAGAATTGTGAATAGTGACACTTTGACTTCTTCCTTTCCAATCTGTATCCCCTTGATCTCCTTTAGTTGTCTTATTGCTCTGGCTAGGACTTCAAGTACTATGGTGAAGAGGTAGGGAGAGAGTGGGCAGCCTTGTCTTGTCCCTGATTTCAGTGGGATTGATTTAAGTTTCTCTCCATTGAGTTTGATGTTGGCTATAGGCTTGCTGTATATTGCCTTTACTATGTTTAGGTATGTGCCTTGTATTCCTGATCTCTCCAAGACTTTAAACATGAATGGGTGTTGGACTTTGTCAAATGCTTTTTCAGCATCTAAGGAGGTGATCATGTGGTTTTTCTCCTTCAGTTTGTTTTTGTGGTGGATTACATTGATGGATTTCCATATGTTGAACCACCCTTGCATGCCTGGGATGAAGCCTACTTGGTCGTGGTGGATGATATCTTTGATGTGTTCTTGGATTCGGTTTGCAAGTATTTTATTGAGTATTTTTGCGTCAATGTTCATAAGAGAGATAGGTCTGAAGTTCTCTTTTTTTGTTGGGTCTTTGTGTGGTTTAGGTATCAGGGTGACTGTTGCTTCATAGAATGCGTTTGGTAATGTACCTTCTGTTTCTATTTTGTGGAATAGTTTGAGGAGAATTGGTGTGAGCACTTCTTTGAAGGTCTGGTAGAATTCCGCGCTGAAACCATCTGGCCCAGGGCTTTTTTTGGAGGGGAGACTGTGAATGACTGCTTCAATTTCCTTGGGGGATATTGGGCTGTTCAGTCTTTCTACCTGATCTTGACTTAATGTTGGAAGATGGAATTTATCAAGAAATTGTCCATTTCATTTAGATTTTCAAATTTTGTGGCATATAGGCTTTTGTAGTATGACCTAATGATTTTTTTAATTTCCGTCTGTAGCCAGAACCTGGAAACAACCCAGATGTCCATCAACGGAGGAGTGGGTACAGAAATTGTGGTATTTTTACACAATGGAATACTACTCAGCAATCAAAAAGGAGGAAATCATGAAATTTGCAGGCAAATGGTGGGACCTAGAAAAAATCATCCTGAGTGAAATATCCCAGAAGGAGAAAGACAAACACGGTATATACTCCCTTATATAGACCTACAAGATATGATAAACATAATGAAATCTATACACCTAAAAAAGATAATCAAGAGAGCAGATGGGGTAAGATTATCAATCCTCGTTTTGAAAGACAGATGGGATGCGCATTGAACATTGACAGGAGTCTACTGAGCGCATTTGAAAAACTCTAACTAGCAGTGTTTTCAAAGCAAAGACTCATGACCAAACCTTTGGCAGAGTACAGGGAATCATAAGAAAGAAGGGGAGTTAGTCTGATGAGGAAAGGATAGGAGCTCCACAAGGACCAAACATATCTGGGCACAGGGTCTTTCCTGAGATTGACATGCAACCAAGGACCATGTATGAATGTAACCTAGAACCTCTGCTCAGATGTAGCCTGTGGTAACTCAGTAACCAATTGGTTTCCCATAGTGAGGGGAACAAGGACTATTTCTAACAGGAACTCAATGACTGGCTCTTTGGCCTCCCCACCCCCCAAGGGAGGAGCAGTCCTGTTAGGCCACAGAGGAGAGCTTTGTAGCCAGTCCTGAAGATACCTGATAAAACAGGATCAGATGAATGGGGAGGAGGTCCCCCTATCAGTGGACTTGACAAGGGGCACGGTGGAGATGAGGGAGGGAGGGAGGGACTGGGAGGGAAAGAGGGATCGGGACATGGCTGGGATACAGAGTTAATAAAATGTAACTGATAAGAAAAAAAATAAAATTCAAAAAAAAAGAAAAAAAAAGAATTGTGTTAGTTTTTAACTGCTGAGTAGTATACCATTGTGTAAATTTCTGTAGCCATTCCCCAACTCAGGAACATTGGGGTTGTTTCCAGGTTCTGGCTATTACAAATAAAGCTGCCATGAACATGGTTGAGCAAATGTCCTTGTTATATACTTGAGCATCTTGGGATATATGCCTAAAGTGAAATAGCTGGATCTTGAGGAAGCACTATTCCTAATTGTCTGATAAAGGGCTAGATTGATTTCCCAAGTGGTTGTACAAGTTGACATTCCAACCAGCAATAAAGTAGGGTTCCTCTTTCTCAACATCCTCTCCAGCATTTGTTGTCACTTGAGTTTTTTTATCTTAGCTATTCTGAGGGGTATAAGGTGAAATCTCAGGGTCGTTTTGATTTGCATTACCCTGCAATGGGTACTACAATACTACTCAGAAATTAAAACAAGAAATCATGAAATTTGCAGGCAAATACTGGGAACTAGAAAACATCATCCTGAGTGAGGTATCTCAGAAGCAGAAAGACACACATGGTATATACTCACTTATAAGTAGATATTAGACATATAATATAAGATAATCATACTAAAATTTGTACACCTAAGGAAGCTAATCCATAAGGAGGGCCCTAGTAAGATGCTCAAACTTCATTCAGAAAGGCAAAGATGATGGACATGAGAAGAGGGAGGAAACAGGGAAACAGGACAGGACCCTGTCACAGAGGGCCTCTGAAAGACTATACCCATCAAGGAATTGAAGTATATGCTGATTCATAGCCAAACTTTTTGCAGAGTGCAGGAAATCTTATGAAAGAATGGGGAGACAGAAAGACCTGGAGGGAACAGGAGCTCCACAAAGAGAGCAACAGAACCAAAAATACTTGGCACAGGGATCTTTTCTGAGACTGATACTCCAAACAAAGACCATGCATAGAGCTGACTATTTGATCACCTCCACCTGAAGGGGGAGCAGCCTTACCAGTCCACAGAGGAAGACAAAGAAGCCAGTCCTGATGAGACCTGATAGACTAAGGTCAGATGGAAGGGGACTCAAGGAGGAGCACAGGAGAAGAAGCAAAAGGGATGGGATTGGGAGGGGATAAGGGAGAAGGCTACAGATGGGATACAAAGTGAATGAACTGTGTTAATAAAAATAATAAGAAATTCTAAAAAAAAAAAAAAAGAATTGTGTTGGTATTTTAGTGGGAATTGCATTGAATATGTTGATTGCTTCTGGCAGGATGGCCATTTTTACTATGTTAATCCTACCAATCCATGAGCATGGGAGATCTTTCCATCTTCTGATATCTTCAATTTCTTTCTTCAGAGAATTGAAGTTGTTTTTTTGTTTGTTTGTTTGTTTGTTTGTTTGTTTTTCAAACTGGTCTTTCACTTGCTTGGTTAGAGTCACACCAAGGTACTTGTTATTGGTGGCTATTGTGAAGGGTGTTGTTTCCCTAATTTCTTTCTCAGCCTTTTTGTCTTTCATATACAGGAGGGCTACTGATTTTTTTAAATTAATTTTGTATCCAGCCATTTTGCTGAAGGTGTTTATCAGCTGTAGGAGTTCTCTGGTTGAATTTGGGAGGTCACTCATTTATACTATCATATCATCTGCAAATAGTGATGCTCTGACTTCTTCCTTTCCAATTTGTATCACCTTGATGTCATTTAGTTGTGTTATTGTTCTAACTAGGATTTCAAGTACTATGTTGAAGAGATATGGAGAGAGTGGGCAGCCTTGCCTTGTCCTGATTACAGTGGGATTCATTTAAATTTCTCTCCATTGAGCTTGATGTTGGCTACAGGCTTGTTGTATATTGTACGTACTTACTATGTTTAGGTATATGCGTTGTATCCCTACTCTCTCAAAGACTTTAAACATAAATGGGTATTGGATTTTGTCTAATGTTTTTTTTGGGGGGGCATCTAAGGAGATGATCATGTGGTTTTTCCCCTTCAGTTTATTTATATGGTGGATTATGTTGATGGATTTCTGTATATTAAACCACCCATGCATACCTGGGATGAAGTTTACTTGGTTATGGTGGATGATATCTTTTATGTGTTCTTGGATTCAATTTGCAACTATTTCCCAAATGCCTCTCGACAGAAGAATGGACACAGAAATTGTGATACATTTACATAATGGAATACTACTCAGCAATTAAAAACAAGGAAATCATGAAATTTGCAGGCAAATTGTGGGAACTGGAAAAGATCATCCTGAGTGAGGTATACCAGAAGCAGAAAGACACACATGGTATATGCTCACTTATAAGTAGACATTAGAAATATAATATAGGATAAACATACTAAAATCTGTACACCTAAAGAAGCTAAGCAAGAAGGACGACACTGGGTAAGATAATCAATCTTTATTCAGAAAGCCAAATGGATGGACATCAGAAGAGGGAGGAAATAGGGACCAGGACAGAAGCATACCACAGAGGACCTCTAAAAAGCCTCTAGCCAGCAGGGTATTAAACCTGATGCTGAGACTCATAGTCTAATTTTGGGCAGATTACAGGGAATCTTACAAAAGAAGGGGAAGATGAAAGGCCTGGAAGGGACAGGAGCTTCACAAGGAGAGCAACAGAACAAAAAATTCTGAGGCAAGGGGTCTTTTCTGAGACTGATACTCCTACCAACGACAACACATGGTGATAACATAGAACCCTACACAGATGTAACCCATGGCAACTCAGTCTCCAAGTGGGTTCCCTAATAATGGGAACAGGAACTGTCTCTGACATGACCTCAGTGGCTGACTCTTTGATCACCACCCACTGAGGGGGGAGCAGCCTTACCAGGTCACGGAGGAAGACAATGTAGCCAGTCCTGAGGAGACCTGATGGGCTAGGGTCAGATGAAAGGGGAAGAGGACTTCACCTATCAGTGGGCTTGGGAGGGGTATGGGAGGAGATGAGGGAAGCAGGGTGGGATATGGGGGGATGAGGGAGGGGGCTACTGCTGTGATACAAAGTGAATAAACTTTAATTAATAAAAAAATAAAATTTAAAAAGAAAAAATATGTTTCAAAGTTTAGTTTATGTTCAGAATATAACTTCTCTGTAGCAATTCACTCAAGTAAATATGTAGTTGTCATATTCCTAAACAAAAGTATTCATGTATATTGACTTAAAATAGTATTTCACTTTAAGCAAGTAATTCCAGACAATTATAAATTCCAGAATAAAATGTAAACTCTTTAGCTATCTTATTTAACAATAGGAAACAATATCTAAACAAATGAAAACAAGATTATGTGGGTGGATGTTATGGACTGATGACATGTGCCACTATTGTAATCTTCTTTTGGGATGTTCTCCCTTCGTTATATATATTTGAAAAACTTTGAAAAGAATTTTTAAGGTACATAAGGTCCTAGAACTGTTACATTCCACCATGGTGCAGCATAGTGTGTGTGTGTGTGTGTGTGTGTGTGTGTGTGTGTGTGTGTGTGTGAATTACAAGGCAAACACTGAACTGGAGCTATAGGTTGTCTCTTCCTTCCACATGGACAGTCCAAGGAAACAAGTGAGAAGTGTCTGTGGCAAACACACCAGTATACTTCAGAGAGAGACAGAGGAAGACAGAGACAGAGAAATTCATTATTTTTACTTAATATTGGTTACTTTCCATAACCTGATATACGCCCTATTGCTGAAGTCACAGCTACTATCCATGTGACCTGAAATAGTGACCTGCCTGCAAGATATACTGCTACAATAGTTGTACAAATATAATGGGAGCAACCAACCCCTTTTGATTTGGTTTAAAGCCCACTTTACTAGATGGAGACAATATCAGATGGAGCTGAAACTAGATAAGCCATGGGTTATAAGGGAAGACCTACTATTACTTTATCTCTAAAAACTGAAAGGGAGATAGATATGGGATTCCACCTCTAATCAAGAAGCTATGTGCAATTAATACCTCATAATAGAGAATATTTACTTTTTTCAATGGAGTGTCACTAGATATCTCAACTCCATTTCGGGTCAGGCCTCAAATCCAGGAGTTGCTGGCCAGCACAAAATGAACTTTGTACACATTTTGTTTGGTTTGGTATATTTTGATTTTTTTTTAGTTACTTTGTTTTTGTTTTCGTTTTTGAGAGAAAAACTATTTTTCATGTAATTATAAATGTGATTTATAATCTTCTCTACTAGATACTGTCTCCTGCCTTCTATTCTGTGTCCATATCAATGACCTCTGACTTACTATCAGCTCATTCTTCATGATTTTCTTTACTTTTTTAATTTATTTTTAAATTTATTCACTTTGTATCCATCCGTAGCCCTTTGCCTCATCCCCTCCCAATCCCACCCTCCCTCTCTCTTCTTCTCCCATGCCCCTCTCTCAAATCCACTGATAGGGAGGTCCTCCTCCCTTTCCATCTGACCCTAGCCTATCAGATCTCATCAGGACTGGCTGCTAGTCTTCCTCTGTAGCCTGGTAAGGCTGCCCCACCTCAGGGGGAGGTGATCAAAGAGCCAGCCACTGAGTTCACGTCAAACACAACCCCTGTTCCCTATACTAGGGAACCCACTTGGATACTGAGCTACCATGGGCTACATCTGTGCAGGGGTTCTAGGTTATCTCCATGCATGGTCCTTGGTTGGAGTATAAGTCTCAGAAAAGATCCTTGGGCCCAGATTTTTTGGTTCTGTTGCTCTTCTTGTGGATCTCCTGTTCCCTCCAAATCTTTCTATCTCCCCCTACTATCATAAGATTCCCTGCACTCTGCAAAAAGTTTGGCTACGAGCATCAACATCTGTTTTAATATCCTGCTGGGTAGAGTCTTTCAGAGGCCCTCTGTGGTAGGCTTTTGTCCTGTTCCCTATTTTCTCTCTCTTCTGATGTCTACCCCATTTTGCCTTTATGAATTATTGTGCTGAAGAAAAGGCTTGAAATGGTCCTTGTGACCTTCTAGTTTTATAAAAGCCATTCAGATATTCCCTCTGCTAAACAAGCCAGTCATGCATGATTACACACTTG
The DNA here is from genome assembly GCF_907164565.1 of Psammomys obesus. Lineage (NCBI taxonomy): Eukaryota > Metazoa > Chordata > Mammalia > Rodentia > Muridae > Psammomys > Psammomys obesus. The sequence continues at coordinate 637,273 of NW_026590305.1, forward strand.
CTGTTTCTGGCTGTTATTCTATATTTACACAGAAGAAAATCAAGAGTGACCAAAACAAGTGTGGGAGGAGGTCACTGTATCAGAGCTTGCAAAGTCTTTAGCCTGGAGATCTGTCAACTTTGACAAGAATGGATGGAAAAGGTGACTTTTGTGTGTACCAGGCCCTTTTAGGACAAATTAATTTCAGTATTTCTCTAACTCTGAATGGTAGATTCCTAATATATTCATTTGGAATAGAAACAAGTTGTGGCACAAGAAAAGTAATCAACTTTTCCAACTAGTTAAAGGGCTAAAGAAAAGCCAAGAAATAGGAAGAGCAAGAAACTTCAGAGAAATGTTTCAGAAACATTTCTCTGAAATGGTCAGTGGTTAGTTTAACATCATTTAAGCCACAGAAACATGGGTAAGATTATGTTAAAGGGCCTCACCCACAGGGCAGGGTGAGTATGACCTCATCCAAGTTGTGATATCATGTAAATGTGACTTTTATTTAAGGTCCAAACAAAGTATTTAGACAGTAACTTGCCTCCTGTGAGTATGATTGTATCTATTTTTGTCCATCTTCTGTATCTGTATTCGAATTCAATATGCCGGTTTTCAATGGAACGAGCTTTCTGTGACTGTGTGCAAGAGATTTTTATATGTAACATTAACCTTATATGATGTATACATATAACTAATTTAGATTATTTATATATAATTTATCCACATGTATATTTATACATTTATATATACAGATCAAGTTCTAATACATTGCATTAAAAATTAAATTATGAGAGCTGGAGAGATAGCATAATGGTTAAGAGTACTGGCTGCTCTTCCAGAGGACCCAGGTTCAATTCTCAGCACCCACATGGCAGTTCACAACTGTCTGTAACTCCTGTTCCAAGGAATCTGGCAATCTCATACCTATGCACATAAAATAAAAGTTGCATAAATTATTTAAAAAAATAAATTATGGGTAATATTTCATTATTTTGAAATAAGTATATTTACTCAAGAATAAAATACTAATCATATATTATTATTTGGCATATATATAAATAAAAAACATAGTTTAAGAGCATCATAAACTGAAGATATACAGGGAAGAAAAAAGAGTATTTGCACTTTCTTTGTGTAGTGTTTAATGCAGAATTACTTGTCTTGTTAAATGACATACTAAAAGTTTGCTTTATTTTCTGAGGTTAGTGTTTGCATATTCTGATTATGGAACCCCAAGAGCCATAACTATCTAACAAGGCTTGAAAAGACATTCTTGGATTTTTTGGTCAGGGAGGTCTAGTAGAATTGCCAAACAATTGGTTATCACGATTGCCCTTGACTGTATGAAGCTAAGAATCTTTTGCTGAAGCCACTACATGATTCACACGTAGCACTTGGAGAAGTGGAGATGCAACTGACTTGAAAACCTCCTCCTTGAGGCTCTAAAAGGGGCCATGAAAGCTTTCAAGAGAGAAATCAATAGTACTACTCAGCTGTGAAGCCTACAAACCACAATGACTAGCCCAGTAAAATATTCCCAGTTTTGTCATAGTAGCACTTTTTTTTTAAGTTTGCAAACAATTGTCTAAATGGACTCACTGCCCACTCAATAGGAGTAAATAAATGTCCAGTGCTTTAAACTTATCCATTTAACTGTAGCTGAAAGTTATATATCATAGAAGAAAATCAAAGATAAGTGATTCCTTATCTCCTTACATCCACAGAAGAGTGTAGCTTTTACTCTTCATCAAAGAACCTCCTTTTTGCAGCATATAATAGCTGCAATACAGATTCACAACTGCTTAAAATACAGACAACTTGTAATGAAGTGCATAATCCCAACCGATGCGTCTATAATGCAAGCTCTATACCTAGGCTCAGGGAAAATCATATTTGATGAGACAGAAATATTGTAATCTTCAGAGGATGAGACTTCTGTTGCTAACTGGTTCCTTCTAGACACAACAGGGAAGTGGCTTGTATTTACTCTTAATGATATTGTTGCCAAAACAAGTTCTGTAAAAGAATACCAGTTTCCATGACAGTGTGTCTGGGGAAAAATTTTTCTCAAAGCCCCATGCCTAAATTATGCTAAGCTAGAAACAATCAATGACTCTTGGAGAGGGAGAATCAACCTTTCATAGATGGGACCCCTGGTGTGTTATCCAATCCCAAGTATTCAACCACACACACACACACACACACACACACACACCAACAATAATTAAAGAGGAGGCAATGTTCATGTATTTGAAAGGGAGTTGGAGGCAGGATACAGGAGGATCTGGGTGGGGGCAAAGATATGTGGAAGTAACATAAATATAGTACTCATAAGTGAAATTTTCAAAAAATGTAAAAACAATGTTTATTTTATATGAACTTTTGATCTTCTCAGTCTAACCTCCTTCCAAAGATAACAAGACTATATACAAACATAGGAATTTTATTGAATACTGATATGCCTTAAACTCACTGTAATTCCTATTTTTCTTGTAGCATTAATCAAAGAAGAACAGAGACATTTTAGCTTGCATTCACTCAAGTAGAACTGATGATAATAATAATGGCCAAAGTAGATTCAATGGTACAAAATCTATTAAGATTTTTCCTTGCTTCTCAATAGAAACTACTTTCAGCTGTAATATTAGTTAGCACCATGCTCTGGATCAGTAGATATTATTCAGCCCATTGAAAGTCTGATATTCTAGGCCAAAAATATCTTGGAGTTTACTCTCTTGAAGTGCTTAATGATTGAAGATTAGGTGCAAAGTAAAATACAAATCACTTTATTCTAAATCCCACATATTACTTAAAAATAATGTTCACATTTTAGAACTTTTGGTTCAACAAGTCACATGGATTTTGCTTTCCATATTAGAGCCTTGAACAAATTCTTCTCTTTTTTTTGGTTAAAATATAGAAATATTACTGGTCCCCAATTCATCACATCTGTATGTCTGTGATTATGGAACAAAACACATTCTCACTAACCATTTAGCCACCCTCAGATTTCAAGATCTATCTGAAGAAAAGTTAATTTACTTCATGAGTTGTCAAAGATGGAGTAACTAGTGAGAGGTAGAATGCTGAAAAGAAAATGTCTTGTGCAATCAAAATTCTTCTTATAAATTTTAAAGCTTCATGATATTTTAAGTAATATTTATTTAGTCAATAAGAGCATAATAAACGAATTATTTCTAATATTATCACAATTAATGAAGTACTTTTAATATTTTGTATATTCTGTGAGTTTTATCACAATAGTTTTCTTGTCAGGAAACAGGGAAAAAACATAAAACTTGTATCTAAGTCTTGGTAAATTATCCACCAAAAACAGAGAAATTTCCATTGTCCTTGAAAAGTGTGAGTTCCTGTTATATTTCTTTATGAATATAGTTATTACATGTTTGAAGTTCTTATATGTTTTAATCTATTTATTATATGTTTTATTTATAAGTTTTTAGATGATTGTAGTCCTACTTTTCTGATTATCTTTCCCTTCTATATCTTTATCTTGGACCCTAAATTTCTCCCTACTAATTTTATGAATACTGCATATGGTATTATTACTATTTGCTTTTCTAACCACTTTCTTATTTTCTTTAATATTTTTTCTTTCTTCTGTTTATTTTAAACAAATAGAAATGGGAATGGCTCAGACACTGGATCTGTAAAATTCAATAGATGGCTCTATTTATTTTTCTTAAATTATTTATTTTTGCAAATTTCTGAGTGAAGGCAATAGCTGTATTTATCAAGAGAATTTACACTGTGCAGAACCATTTTCATATATCAGAAGTGTGGGAAATTTATCCAAACCAGATTTATCAAATGAAATTAAACATTAAGAAACATCACCAAAAAAATTCTCTGAACATTTGTAACATTGTGAAATTACATTTCTCTGAGTGCAGGTCCAGGAAATGCTGGAAACTTATTATTTAAAAAAAAAAACATTATTTAGCAGTGTTTGTGTGGCTTAAGAAAAACTGTGTAGGAGTAATGCATTTCCCACTGGGCATGACTAATTTAGTTCACTTTTCTACCCCATAGAGGCCTGGGTAATGAGGAAAGAACTTGGGATTTCATACACAATTTTTATAACAGTCAATGCTCTAACTGAATAGCTGTATGTTCTCTGGAGACACAAAATACTTTCTGAATACTAAATTATATTTGTTACTTACTGTTTCATTAGGTGTATTTTAAGTTCTTTAGAAACAAATATCAAAAAGCCAGTTTTTTCTTTTGTTTTGTTTTTGTTTTTCGACACAGGGTTTCTCTGTGTGCCTTGGATGTCCTGGACTCACTTTGTAAACCAGACTGGCCTGAAACACAAATATCCACCTGCCTCTGCCTCCCTGAGTGCTAGAATTGCACCCATGAACCACTGAGCCCAACTTGTTTTGTTTTATTTTAATAAATAAAAATATATTGTTTATTGTCATAGAACTTTGTTGTTTGTAGAACACAGTTATGATATAACACAATATAATTTGGCAGATTAAGCCCTGTAATTTTTCCTGCAGGGCTTTAAAGTATGTTAGAAGGCTGAGCTAATGGGTTTATTTTTGCCAGATAGGATATCTTGATTTTCATTTTCATTTTCTTCTCTCCATTTGGTTCTATGGCTGAATGGAATAGTGATCATGTAGAGACAGTTAAGTACTCTAAACAATTGTTTGGGAAATGTGTTTGTACATTGTTCTAGTTTCACTTCTGTTAATGTAAAAATTATTCTGACAAAAAGCGAGTATGGGAGAAAGGTTTTTTTTTTCTCTTTTTACAACTTATAATTTCATCAGTTACTGAAGTGAAGTAAAGAAGATAGTTGCATCACAGCTAAAATCAAGAGCTGAAAAATAAATGCATGCAGGCTTGTTTGCTTGTTGTTTGCTTGTTTTCTTCTGGCTTTCTATTTTCTTTCATTACTCAGAAACCCCTGTCTAGGGAATGGTGCTTCCCCAAATGGACTGGTTCTTTGTAGATTAGTTAATAAACAAGAAAATTCTACACAGATATTTCTACAGGATATCTTCTTTAGATATTTTTTCATTAAGGATCTCCTCCCAAGTACTTCTAAGTTGTGTCAAGTTCACAATTAATACTAAAATATTATAGGCTAAAATAGGGCCACAGATAGTTTCTTTCTGTTTGTTATTTGCACCTATGGCCTGTGTCCTCAGCCTTTAGTCTTAATCCAGGTAGCTTTTCCTGATTTCTCTATTTTTTTTCTCACTTGGGCCTTGTGGTCCACATGCTTTATTGTGGTGTCAAAATTTCCTAGGTGTTTTCATTACATATTTGTTGGAGGTTGGTCTGATGCTTGTTATTTACCCTCAAGTTCTGGTTATGCCTATCCTTATTGTATAAACCTGCCTAAGACATACCTGATTGGTTGATTAAATGGTGTCTATCTAGACAGGACAGAATGGTGTAGATGTGGCTAAGGTTCTCTGGCTTGGAGAGGACAGGAGAATCATGAGAGACAGACAAGTGGAAAGAGAGGAGGAAGGAGGTTACCACAATGGGTTAGGTGAAGAAGAAACCATGTAGATTAGGAGAGTCTCTGAGGATGTTGTGGATGGAGAAAACACCAAGATGAAAAATATAAGCAAGTATATTGGGATTATAGCTGGAAGGTAGACCAGATGAGGATGATTAAAATGGTGGCATTGGATGGGGGATGTGAGATGAATGGTGAGGTTATTGAGACAGTGTATGTGAAATATCTGCCCAGCCAAAGGTAAATAATGCAGTTTTAAAATCTAACAGGTGTCTGTGTCTTATCATTTGAGATAGCAGTTTAGATAATACCACTGTGATAATCTTAGGGCTAATAATAAACATTATATAGCTCAACACCCATTTTTTAATTACAACAACTCATATTGATTATTCTCTCATCTTCAACACAAGCAGTTACAATCTGGAAACAAGGTCAGAAGGTCTTCCAGTATGAAAATGTCTCCTAATTATCTCCTTCAAAGTCTTTACATGATAAGCAGTTTCCTGTCTGTGATCTTAGTGTCTTTCACCTAGATCCTCATTTCCCAGCATGTAATTTCACTTTAATGTGCTGTGAACAAGGAAAACTCCATGGGCTCTGTTTTCAGAACTTTAAGAAGGTGTCCTCTCACCAAAACCTAGGTAGCTCCTCATCCCTGTGTGCTACATCTCATCCATTTACTTATTTATCCAGTTGGTTTGAGGCTCAATTAGCATTTTATCTCTGTAATATGCACAGTGAACAATAAGAACATGTCCCTGTAGCTTGAAGCATACATTTGAGTATACCATGTGCTTAGAGTGTCAGAAAAGCCAACCTTCACTCATAAATCTACCAGATTATATAATATATAATGAATAAACAGAGAAAATTAAACAAGTTACTTGACAGAACTGATGACAGGTAAGGATTTTATGTATAATATATTATCTTTCTGTTTTTTCATCTATTATTTTAGATAGTCAAAGGAAGCATTTAGGAAGAATTGTAAAAGGTAGAAATTAAATTCAGAAAAAGTTGAAGTAAGTGTAAGTGTAGTTGCAGATGTCTGAATTAAGAACCACATCAGAACCTCAGTATACTAAGATGGACAAGGAGACTCTGGGAAATCACTATAAAAAGGGGTATGCAAGAACCAGAACCTTCAAGGCTTGTTTGGAGGTTTTGGTGCCTTATCTTGTAATGAAAAATTATCAGACAAGTAGGGATAGCAATATGGGTTTGTATTTTAAGTCTGCCTCTCATATGGAGGTAAGAATGGAGAACAGTGAAAGATAGAGTAAACTTTGAATGAGCTGTCTTGTTGACTCAGTTTACAGCCTTCAGTGTCTAAAACAGGATGGGAGAGCTGGCGGAGGTTATATAGAGAATATATTTGCAAATGCTGAGTATGTATGTATGTATGTATGTATGTGTATGTATGTATTATTTTTCTGTGCCTGTGTATGGTCGTGTATGTGTGTTTGTGCATGGGGGTGGGGGGGAGAATATCTGTTGTGGCCAGACAAGCGTATTGAAGTTCCTATAGCTGGAGTGAGAGGTGATTTTTAGCTTTCAAGTGTGGTGAAAAAGCACTTAACTGCTGAACTATCTTTCTAGCCCTAAATACATTGAGAATAGTTGACAGAGTTTTTCTTTATTAGAGAGGAATTAAAGAAAAAAATCACACATGGCCCAGAATCAGTTGCCAAAGCATGGTAAAAAGAATACTGTTCTCTGAAATGTAAGTGTTGGTCCATTTAGATTTTTAAATATAAACATGTCAACTAATGAGAAACACTTCATAAACATATACCTAGGCATTCAAATCCTGGATTTAAGTTAATGATAGGTTGAAACAGCTCTGTTGATATTTTAAATATTTTATATATATAATATTTATATACGTTTACATATACATATATACAGTATATATGACTAAATACCCACCTTGCATTTCACTAATCTCTGTCTCACTCCCATGAACATTCATGGTCTATGAATATCTTTTCTGTGATATTTTTAGATTTAATGTACTCATATTTTATTACCTTATGAAAATTTTAGATAACTGGCATTGATCTATTCAATTCTGCACACTGATTTGTTGCACTAAAATTTTATATATGCACACATGTTCATAGATCTATATATCTGAATCTAATTTGTTCAATTGCCACATCATAAGACTATAGTATTATAAATCAGTAACCTATTGATAAATACGTGTATTTCTTTAGTTGGTAAACTATGCTATACAAAATTCTTGCAATGTAATAACTATTTCAATGTGGTTTATTTTTTTTTCATTTAAATAGATGAATCTGCTGTGTATTTTCCATTTAAAATTTGAAGGGTAATTGGCACAGCCTTATCTAATGGGAACACTGAAAGTCATAAAGCCAGCACAGCTGCTTGACAACGATCCAGCAAGATGAGTCATATGATGCAATCACCATTATGCCACCCTTCACTTTTGGTCTTCATCTCCATGTGTTGCATGCTTGGGGGTCTTCTAATATTTGTACTCCTTAGAGATATTGGATTGATGATAAATTTCTTATGAATCATTTCTTTCTTCTCCCAGGAGCACTGCTTCTAAGCTTCCCCAGGGAAGTCCTGAGCACACTACTCCTCCCCCTTTTAAGGAGATATCCTTATCTGCATACTTGAAGATCTTTATGCCCTGGAGGTTGTGACTCAAATAAAGCTGCCAGAACTCTAAGCTACTCTTGGAACTTCTGCCCCTGTATTTACAAGCTAACAAGAAAATCCAGAACAAAGTAAACTTAAAAAGATGAACAAGAATCAGTGGGCTAGAGAAGTCTGCAGCAGATAAGATTAAAAGGCTCTTCATACTATATGCCCAGGATATTACGTGGCATATAGGATTAGGGGATACTATGGTATACCTTTCCAGAAAAAGATACAACAACAAAGTTAAATTGGGTGGAGTTATCTCTGCCCTACACAGGGGCTTATACTGATAGATGAAGATTGTTGTGGATAAATGATAAAAGAATGAAGTATTAAGACCTCCCTTTCTTAGGTAAGTTAGCTCATGCAGGGCCACCTTGATGTTGGTGTCATATGACCAAAGAACAATAGAATACCAATATCAGACATATAAATAAATTCTACAAAGATATAAACATGGCCTTATGGCAGAAATTGAATAATAACTGAAGCAGCTTTGGCCTAAAGATTTTTCTTAGGCTTAAACACTGCTTGGGCATGATTATATGCCCAGGCTAGCTTCTGTTTAGTACCCTTGAGAGTGTAAGAGCTGCCAGCTTTGGCAAAATATGCCTCTAGATTCTTAAAAGTTGGTTATAGAATTGGTGAGGGGAAATGATTGTAAAAGAAACTGTCACGGTTTATCAATGATGACTAAACTTACAACCAAGAGGAAGTTAAAACGTGTCTGGGGACAAAAATTATATGATCTATGTTTTGAAACAACATATATCTATCCCTACCTACTAAGTTCTGTATAAATAAAAAAATCACTCTGAGTGTCAGTCAATCAGACTAGAAGACTTCCCCTGACCCTGTGCCTGACTCACTCCTCCCTCAGTGACTTCTTATCTCCTCTGTGGGACCTGGCCATCGCTGGGTTGGCCTCTGGCAGGTAATCACCATACTGCTCTCTCAAAGGCTCATGCCAGTTTCCAATCCAACAATGAATATAAATTATTACACATTAATACAAATTATTATACAAATTAATAATAGGAGCATGAAAATATTGTATATATTTAAATGTGTATGACTATAGATACTTAAATGTTGCATATGTGACATATATAACAAAGTATTATGAATATTTCAAGCATACATTAAAGTATTTGATTATTATCTAAAATTATTTTAATTGTTCAATGTATTAGTGTGTGTGTGCATGTGTGTATTTGTGTGTGTGTGTATGTGTGTGTGGTATATCCAATGCCATGGCACACATGTAAAGGTTAGAAGACAAATTGTAGGAGTCAGTTTTTTTTTCCCCAACATGTGAGTTGCAGGAATCATACTAAAGTCATAAGACTTTGCAGCAAGTGCCTTTACCTACTGAGTCATCTTGCTGCCCTTCTCTGAAACAATTTATATAAGAAGATGTCTACCAATATCTCTATGCTTGATAAAACTGCCTAGATTGTCTTCTGAGCCCTGGTTATTTGACTGTTTTATGTAACTAAGAAATTTGGGCTACAACTTGATTGAAACATGGAATCTGTAATCCTTTAACCTATGATTTAAGATTTCAGGTTTATAATTCACAACAGTCCTCAGTTTTTTGTTCCAGTCTATCTTTTTCTAATTTTCACTTTTAAATTAATTTTTTTACTTCATTGTAGAAACAGAAACTATTTGTCTCATAATTGCTATCAGTATCTAGTAGTAAGAGAGTGTCATGGTCACATATTATTAAAATGACTTAAATGGGTAAATATGTTGGACATTTCTAAGAAATATATGAAACAACACAAATACACACACACATAGACACACACACACACCACATTACAGCTATTCCTGTTATGTATATCATACCTTACTATGTGTTGCTACTATTCACCTGAGAGATTTCTTTCAAATTATTCACTTTCAGGTAATTTTTTTTGCTCAATGTCCAATTTTAATGTCTCTTTCTCTAGGAAATATTATTTCTTTTTATTGGTTGCTTTAGCTCTGAAAAATAGCCTACAAATTTATTTTTATAGCACTAATTCTAATGTTAATGCCAATAAATATCTGTGGCATAAACAAATAATACAAAGAGAGAAGGAAAAGTGGACAAAGTGATTGAAGGACTAAATAATGGGAAAAAGGAGAGATAGAAACCAACACAAAAAAACACATTCTTGAACATATTTATGGTTAATCAATATCCACCTTTTCTTTACAGATATACCTTCCTCTGCCTCCTAAATTCTAGAATTAAATGTGTATGCAACCATGCTCAGTCTAACAAATTGTATTTTGGGGACAAGGCTTTAATTTGTAGCTCAGACAATCCTCCTGTTACAGCCTCCTCAACTCTAAGGTTAGATATGGGAACCACTATATCTGACTACCTTATATTTAAAAATAAATCAAAACACCTTTTCTTTGAGTTGCCAGCTAAAATATATTAATTGAATGTACATTACCAGCTTCTATATTTCTGAAACCACCTATTTAAATGAATTTAGGCTGTTTTTTATTTAGAAGCTATATGTATCCTCCATTCTTTTATCAAATTTTCTTTTATATATAACTCCAGTCTCACCAAAACTAAGTTCTCTTTACATCAAGGTTGAAAGGTTTTTTTTTTCACTTTAGAAAGATGTTTATTAGGAGACAGAGGCCATGTCTATGTCTTGTTGTGAGAGAAAAACTAGGATGAATAGAATATCCTAACAAAAATACAGTGATAGTGCCTTAAAGGCAGGGGAAATTTTTTCTAAAACCTGTAGAAAGCTTTAAGTATGGTACACACCTTTAATCCCAGGACTCAGGAGGTCTCTGAATTCTATAACTGCCTGGTATTCATATGACTTTCAGACCACCCAGGTCTTATGAAGAAAACCTGTTTCAAAAAAAAAAAGTGGGAGTTGATGTGACAGAGAACTAGCATAGCAGATGAGAGTACAAACTTTTCTTGTACTGGAAGTTTGTTCTCAACATCTGCCATAGGGCATGACACCTGCCTGTAACTTCCACTCCAGAGACTCTGAAATACTCTTTTGGCTCCCCAGAGACCTACACATATGTGCTCCATCACTAAACTATAAATAGATATATGGATAATAGAAATAGTAGAGATAGATAGATAGATAGATAGATAGATAGATAGATAGATAGATAGATAGATAG
>NW_026590305.1:648611-653035 GCF_907164565.1 Psammomys obesus
TAGATAGATAGATAGATAGATAGATAGATAGATAGATAGATAGATAGTAGATAGATAGATAAATAAATAATTAAGCTAAAACCAAACTTCATAGTTTTGTAATTTTTTATTTTTGAGTTCATTACAATAAAGTGATTTTTATTTACTAAAAGGCAGAGGTTGAGATGAACCAGGAAAAGAAAGAGAGAGTTGCTAAACAGTTCAAGATCTTTACATTGGTTTTTCAGACCTAGGTTGTCTGGCTTCCCACCTTCTTCTTTCATATGTAAATCTTTCTAAAAACACTCAGAGTACTGTCATGTGCCTATCATATAACACTATCATATGTTCCTGTATATCACTTTGTATGCAGTATCTTCCAGGCTTTTTAATGAAAACTTTATTAAAACACTTTCTAATGAAAGCTGCCCATGTGAAGGCATACAAGAAACGATACAAACCCCTACCACCACCCTAGATTCCCCTTTCTGTATATTTTTCACAAGGACAGTATTTTTTAGTTTATCAAATTAACTTTAAAATAGGACAAAATATAACACTGTTTATATATAATAATAATAATAATCTGCTCTCATAATTTAACGTTAATATTAGAAAATAACAATTTTAAATATATGTGTTAATGAGTGTTTATTTTATTTATTACTCAAAAATATTTTCAGGAGACTCACAAGATGGCGGCGCCTGGACAACTCTCTTTCTGACGAGCAGCACAGCAGGATCGGCACAGTGACCAGCAGTCAGAACTCACGGCCTTAAAACACATGTGATTGTGTTTCCCAGGTGAGAGGATACCCCATGGTGGGAGATTTAATCAGCTTCAACTCACCCAGCTAAACCCCAGAAGAGATCCCGGTTCCACCAGGTGCTTGGTCGCCAGCCCAGAGCCACAGTCCAGCATGCTCTGATCACTGTCCCAGACTGAACTGTGGGCACCATAACATCAGAGATTGAGATTTCCAGTTGAGAGATAATCCCATGGTGCAGGAAACAATTGGGACTGACCTTAGATCACCCAGACATTCCTTGGAAAAGACCCGGGGTTCCGTGGGCACCCAGGAGCTAGCCCAAAGCCAGAACCGGGGACCCAGGTGCTAGCACAGAGTCCTGCCTGCATGCCTGACTCGCTGCCCCAGATATAACTGTGGGCCCCAGGGCACCAAAGACTCCACAGGGAGGGGAACAACAGGTCTGATCTCAGAGCACTCAGCTGATACCACCACCCCAAAGAGGTCTCGGGGAAAATTCACCCAGTTTCAGCAGCCGCCCAGGCACCCAATCACCAGAAAAGCAGAGCCACACAAGTCTGTGCCTGTGGGTTCTACTCGCCATCCCAGACAGAACTGCTGTCTCCAAAGCAAAGACTGGGTGTCCCTGTCAGGAGGAAACCCAAAAGCGGGGGTATCATCAGGTCCAATGCTCAGGACACCCAGCTCCAGAAGACTTTCTGGATTCACCAGTCTCTAGGCTCTAACCTTCTACTGTAGGCATGAGCACCTTGTTCACCTGCCATTATTGAGTACCACTAGGGCACTGGGGCACACAGCTGCATCCTCAGACCCACAAAAGCCAGAATGCCATTATAGCAGCCCTCGGATACTGCTCCATGGTTCAACCAGTTATCCCTAACTAAACTGACAACACTGTGGGAATCCCTGGTTTTTCAAGAGGGCCGCACCCAACAATTACACCTTAAGAAAAACAGCTGCTGCCCTAAATTCAGAGCAAGAAATCCAGCAGCAGGGCAGCCATCAGCAGGACCTCTCCTGCTGAGAGGAGAGCCTTCCTGAACACGACAGTTACCAAACAGGTCCATATGACTGAAGTGAACTGTGACAATTCCTGAGAAACACCACCATTCAGTTGACCACACCCAAAAAGCAGAAGAGAACTTCAGAACCCTAACAAGTGAATTCTCCCTACCCCAGGACCCAGCAGGCACCAGAAATTAACAGGCAACACCTAAGACAGAGAGATGGATAGAGGCCAGAGAAAAAGCACAACCAACAAAAGGTAAAGCAATATGACATTCCAAGAACCCAGTTATCCAGGAGCAAGTAGCCCTGGACACCCTAACATAAGTGAAATTCAAAAAGATGACCTTACCTCTATGCTTATGAAGAGGTTAATGGAGGAAGCAAATAAAATGCATAACGAATTAGGGAAAGATATATATATATAAAAAAAACAGATTATGGCCATCTGTAAAGAAATACAGAAAGATGCAACCAAACAGTTTATGGCTTTCAGAGAGGAAATGATTAAATCACTGAAAGAAATAAAAGAAACAGAGGAATATTCAAATAAACAGGCGAAGGAATTGAATGAAAATACAGTCAGAGAGGTGAAGGAAAGGAACAAAACGGTTCAAGATCTAAAGATAGAATTGGAAAAATTAAAGAAAACACAAATAGAGGAAATCATGGAGAGGGAGAACTGAGGAAAGAAAACAGGAACTACAGAGGTAAGCATAACCAACAGACTACAAAAGATGGAAGAAAGAATCTCAGGTGTGAAAGATACAATGGAAGAAATCAATGTATCCGTCAAAGAAAATAATAAATCTAAAAAATTCCTGACATAAAACATCCAAGAAATCCAAGACAACATAAAAAGACAAAATCTAAGAATAATAGGAATAGAGGAAAAAGAAGATTACCTTCTCCAAGGCCCAGAAAATATTTTTAACAAAATCATTGAAAAAAATTTATCCAACTTAAAGGATAGGCCTATAGAAAACCTAATGAATTAGACCAGAAAAGAAAATCCTCCCATCACATAATTATCAAAACAGTAAGTGTACAGAACAAAGAAAAAATACTAAAAGCTGCAATGGAAAAAGGCCAAGTAACATATAATGGCAAGCCCATCAGAATCACACCTGACTTCTCAACAGAAACTATGAAAGTCAGAAGAGCCTGGACAGATATCATGCAGACCCTAAGAGAACACAGATGTCAGCCTAGGCTATTGTACTCAGCAAAACTCTCAGTCCTCATAGACAAAGAAAACAAGATATTCAACTACGAAAACAAATTTCAACAATACCTACACATGGGGGGCAGAGCCAAGATGGTGACTGGCACACACAGTTTCTGAGCTGTGGAAGAGATAAAGTTCTGAGTTGGTGAGTGGAAGGACTTCTGAAGCCAGGGAAACGACAGAGAGACTTTCTAAACAACAGGGAACATCGCAGGAGGTGAAAACTTTGGTCTCAGGGACTTGTTTGGGGAAGGTGAGAAACGATCCTTTGATCTCATGGCACTCCCCTCCCCCAGACCTTCCTCCTCTTTGGCACAGCGGACTCTCAGCGCAGACCTAACTGCCCGGGGCCTGCAGCGACTGAGGCAGAGCCCCAAGCCTTTTATCGGCAAAGGCCAGCAGTAAGTGTCTCTCGGAGTCCCAGATTCGCGCAGAAGCTGCAAAATCCTCCCAGGGCACGAGTCTGCTAGATGCCATACTAACTCCGCAGGAACACGATCACTGACTGTACGGCCCGCCCAATCCCACAGTGACAGAGAATACACTATATACTCACCAAAACCAGGCACAAACACCTTACAAGCTAGATACACCAGGTGCTGGGCCTCCGAAGGTTAGAGAGCACAGTGAACAGATCCCAGGACTTCCCAGAAAGCATCGGGACTAGCAACCCAGTCTCCAGTTACAGCGGGACTTTCTAACCTGGCATCGGAGCAGCACTGAGCTTGCAGGCCACATCAGCCCTCCAATTTAAGACTAACCAGGGACAAACCAGAGAACAGAGAGCCTGGTTACCCCAATCCCTACTGGCGTGACCACCCTGAAATCTCCAGCTGCAGCAAAACCTCATAACCTGGTAGTGACAGCAGCATGGAACTGGCGGAGCACATCAAAGAAGCAGGGCCAAACCAGAGAGCAGAGAGCCCAGATACCCTGATCTCTGCCAAGTGACCTGCCTGTAAGTGAGTGCACCCTTGAGAATCTGCAGAACCCCAGATCCTGGGTCCTTCTAAAACAGAAGCCAGGCATCGAACCCCCTCCCACCCATATACCCACTTTGGGAAACAGAGGGGCATTTGGACACTGAAGTTCCTGCTCTGTGGGTCTAATTGAGAAGTTAAGGCAGTTAATGCCAGAAATTGCACTGCGATCATCACTAGCGCCTGCGACATATACAGTGCAGAGCCCCTCCCACACACTCAAGGGTTCAACATTAGCCATCACTCTGTCCCTCGAGACACACACCCACGCACACTTACACACACACACACACACACACATACACAGACACGCTTGCATTTGCCCCGTTTGCACCTAAGTACTTTTCTCACACAGGTACAGCTAGTCCTCAGCACATGCTAAGGACACAGGACCTCTCTCAGCTTCCTGAAGAACTCTCCAGACTCGAGAGAGAGACAGTACCAGTCTCATCTGCAGAAACC